>NW_025728287.1:721223-811988 GCF_021461385.2 Schistocerca piceifrons
CACACGGAAATTCCGTCGCTATGAAATACGAGTACTATGTGTTCTAAGACATTTCCTTCTAAATCAAGTAACGTTACTATGGAAACGACAGTATTTTCTTGTGGGATACGACAATCACATTTCCGATCCACTAATCCATCTTTACCAGCATCCTTCACTCCCAAACATTGACGAATTCACACGGAAATTGCGTCGTTATGAAATACTATGTGTTCTAAGACATTTCTTTCTAAATCGAGTAACGTTTCTATGGAAACGACAGAATTTTCTTTTGGGATACGACAATCTCATTTCCGATCCACTAATCCTTCTTTACTGCATCCCTCGCTCCCACACATTGACGAATTCACACGGAAATTGCGTCGCTATGAAATACGAGTACTATGTGTTCTAAGACATTTCCTTCTAAATCGAGTAACGTTTCTACGGAAACGACAGGATTTTCTTTTGGGATACGACAATCACATTTCCGATCCACTAATCCTTCTTTACTGCATCCCTCACTCCCAAACATTGACGAATTCACACGGAAATTCCGTCGATATGAAATACGAGTACTATGTGTTCTAAGACATTTCCTTCTAAATCGAGTAACGTTTCTATGGAAACGACAGTATTGTCTTTTGGGATACGACATTCACATTTCCGATCCACTAATCCATCTTTACCTGCATCCCTCACTCCCAAACATTGACGAATTCACACGGAAATTGGGTCGCTATGAAATACTATGTGTTCTAAGACATTTCTTTCTAAATCGAGTAACGTTTCAATGGAAACGACAGGATTTTCTTTTGGGATACGACAATCTCATTTCCGATCCACTAATCCTTCTTTACTGCATCCCTCACTCCCAAACATTGACGAATTCACACGGAAATTGCGCCGCTATAAAAATACTATGTGTTCTAAGACATTTACTTCTAAATCGAGTATCGTTTCTATGGAAACGACAGGATTTTCTTTTGGGATACGACAATCTCATTTCAGATCCTCTAATCCTTCTTTACTGCATCCCTCACTCCCAAACATTGACGATTTCACACGGAAATTGCGTCGCTATGAATTACTATGTGTTCTAAGACATTTCCTTCTAAATCGAGTAACGTTTCTATGGAAACGACAGGATTTTCTTTAGGGATACGACAATCACATTTCCGATCCACTAATCCTTCTTTACTGCATCCCTCACTCCCAAACATTGACGAATTCACACGGAAATTGGGTCGCTATGAATTACTATGGGTTCTATGACTTCCCCTTCTAAATCGAGTAACGTTTCTATGGAATCGACAGCGTTTTCTTTTGGGATACGACAATCTCATTTCCGATTCAGTAATCCTTCTTTACTGCATCCCTCACTCCCACACATTGACGAATTCACACGGAAATTGCGTCGCTATGAAATACGAGTACTATGTGTTCTAAGACATTTCCTTCTAAATCGAGTAACGTTTCTATGGAAATGACAGGATTTTCTTTTGGGATACGACAATCACATTGCCGATCCACTAATCCTTCTTTACTGCATCCCTCACTCCCAAACATTGACGAATTCACACGGAAATTGCGTCGCTATGAAATACGAGTACTATGTGTTCTAAGACACTTCCTTCTAAATCGGGGTAAGGTTTCTATGGAAACGACAGGATTTTCTTTTGGCATACGACAATCACATTTCGATCCACTAATCCTTCTTTACTGCATTCCTCACTCCCAAACATTGACGAATTCACACGGAAATTCCGTCGCTATGAAATACGAGTACTATGTGTTCTAAGACATTTCCTTCTAAATCGAGTAACGTTTCTATGGAAATGACAGGATTTTCTTCTGGGATACGACAATTACATTTCCGATCCACTAATCCTTCTTTACTGCATCCCTCACTCCCAAACATTGACGAATTCACACGGAAATTCCGTCGCTATGAAATACGAGTACTGTGTGTTCTAAGACATTTCCTTCTAAATCGAGTAACGTTTCTATGGAAGCGACAGGATTTTCTTTTGGGATACGACAATCTCTCTTCCGATCCACTAATCCTTCTATACTGCATCCCTCACTCCCACACATTGACGAATTCACACGGAAATTGTGTCGCTATAAAATACGAGTACTATGTGTTCTAAGACATTTCCTTGTAAATCGAGTAACGTTTCTATGGAAACTACAGGATTTTCTTTTGGGATACGACAATCACATTTCCGATCCACTAATCCATCTTTACCCGCATCCCTCAATCCCAAACATTGACGAATTCACACAGAAATTGCGTCGCTATGAAATACTACGTGTTCTAAGACATTTCTTTCTAAATCGAGTAACGTTTCTATGGAAACGACTGAATTTTCTTTTGGGATACGACAATCTCATTTCCGATCAACTAATCCCTCTTTACTGCATCCCTCACTCCCACACATTGACGAATTCACACGGAAATTCCGTCGCTATGAAATACGAGTACTATGTGTTCTAAGACATTTCCTTCAAAATCGAGTAACGTTTCTATGGAAACGACAGGATTTTCTTTTGGGATACGACAATCTCATTTCCGATCCACTAATCCTTCTTTACTGCATCCCTCACTCCCAAACATTGACGAATTCACACGGAAATTCCGTCGCTATGAACTACGAGTACTATGTGTTCTAAGACATTTCCTTCTAAATAAAGTAACGTCACTATGGAAACGACAGGATTTTCTTTTGGGATACGACAATCACATTTCCGATCCACTAATCCATCTTTACCCGCATCCCTCACTCCCACACATTGACGAATTCACACAGAAATTGCGTCGCTATGAAATACTATGTGTTCTAAGACATTTCTTTCTAAATCGAGTAACGTTTCTATGGAAACGACAGAATTTTCTTTTGGGATACGACAATCTCATTTCGATCCACTAATCCTTCTTTACTGCATCCCTCACTCCCACACATTGACGAATTCACACGGAAATTGCGTCGCTATGAAATACGAGTACTATGTGTTCTAAGATATTTCCTTCTAAATCGAGTAACGTTTCTACGGAAGCGACAGGATTTTCTTTTGGGATACGACAATCTCATTTCCGATCCACTAATCCTTCCATACTGCATCCCTCACTCCCACACATTGACGAATTCACACGGAAATTGTGTCGCTATGAAATACGAGTACTATGTGTTCTAAGACATTTCCTTCTAAATCGAGTAACGTCTCTATGGAAACTACAGGATTTTCTTTTGGGATACGACAATCACATTTCCGATCCACTAATCCATCTTTACCCGCATCCCTCACTCCCAAACATTGACGAATTCACACAGAAATTGCGTCGCTATGAAATACTACGTGTTCTAAGACATTTCTTTCTAAATCGAGTAACGTTTCTATGGAAACGAATGAATTTTCTTTTGGGATACGACAATCTCATTTCCGATCAACTAACCCTTCTTTACTGCATCCCTCACTCCCACACATTGACGAATTCACACGGAAATTCCGTCGCTATGAAATACGAGTACTATGTGTTCTAAGACATTTCCTTCTAAATCGAGTAACGTTTCTATGGAAACGACAGGATTTTCTTTTGGGATACGACAATCTCATTTCCGATCCACTAATCCTTCTTTACTGCATCCCTCACTCCCAAACATTGACGAATTCACACGGAAATTCCGTCGCTATGAACTACGAGTACTATGTGTTCTAAGACATTTCCTTCTAAATAAAGTAACGTCACTATGGAAACGACAGGACTTTCTTTTGGGATACGACAATCACATTTCCGATCCACTAATCCATCTTTACCCGCATCCCTCACTCCCACACATTGACGAATTCACACAGAAATTGCGTCGCTATGAAATACTATGTGTTCTAAGACATTTCTTTCTAAATCGAGTAACGTTTCTATGGAAACGACAGAATTTTCATTTGGGATACGACAATCTCATTTCCGATCCACTAATCCTTCATTACTGCATCCCTCACTCCCACACATTGACGAATTCACACGGAAATTGCGTCGCTATGAAATACGAGTACTATGTGTTCTAAGATATTTCCTTCTAAATCGAGTAACGTTTCTACGGAAACGACAGGATTTTCTTTTGGATACGACAATCACATTTCCGATCCACTAATCCTTCTTTACTGCATCCCTCACTCCCACACATTGACGAATTCACACGGAAATTGCGTCGCTATGAATTACTATGGGTTCTATGACTTCTCCTTCTAAATCAAGTAACGTTTCTATGGAAACGACAGGACTTTTTTTTTGGGATACGACAATCTCATTTCCGATCCACTAATCCTTCTTTACTGCATCCCTCACTCCCAAAAATTGACGAATTCACACGGAAATTGCGCCGCTATGAAATACTATGTGTTCTAAGACAATTCCTTCTAAATCGAGTAACGTTTCTATGGAAACGACAGGATTTTCTTTTGGGATACGACAATCTCATTTCAGATCCACTAATCCTTCTTTACTGCATCCCTCACTCCCAAACATTGACGAATTCACACGGAAATTGCGTCGCTATGAATTACTATGTGTTCTAAGACATTTCCTTCTAAATCGAGTAACGTTTCTATGGAAACGACAGGATTTTCTTTAGGGATACGACAATCACATTTCCGATCCACTAATCCTTCTTTACTGCATCCCTCACTCCCACACATTGACGAATTCACACGGGAATTCCGTCGCTATGAAATACGAGTACTATGTGTTCTATGACATTTCCTTCAAAATCGAGTAACGTTTCTATGGAAACGACAGGATTTTATTTTGGGATACGACAATCACATTTCCGATCCACTAATCCTTCTTTACTGCATCCCTCACTCCCACACATTGACGAATTCACACGGAAATTGCGTCGCTATGAAATACGAGTACTATGTGTTCTAAGACATTTCCTTCTAAATCGAGTAACGTTTCTATGTAAATGACAGGATTTTCTTTTGGGATACGACAATCACATTTCCGATCCACTAATCCTTCTTTACTGCATCCCTCACTCCCAAACATTGACGAATTCACACGGAAATTGCGTCGCTATGAAATACGAGTACTATGTGTTCTAAGACATTTCCTTCTAAATCGAGTAACGTTTCTATGGAAACGACAGGATTTTCTTTTGGGATACGACAATCACATTTCCGATCCACTAATCCTTCTTTACTGCATCCCTCACTCCCAAACATTGACGAATTCACACGGAAATTCCGTCGCTATGAAATACGAGTACTGTGTGTTCTAAGACATTTCCTTCTAAATCGAGTAACGTTTCTATGGAAGCGAAAGGATTTTCTTTTGGGATACGAAAATCTCATTTCCGATCCACTAATCCTTCTTTACTGCATCCCTCACTCCCACACATTGACGAATTCACACGGAAATTGCGTCGCTATGAAATACGAGTACTATGTGTTCTAAGACATTTCCTTCTAAATCGAGTAACGTTTCTATGGAAACGACAGGATTTTCTTTTGGGATACGACAATCTCATTTCCGATCCACTAATCCTTCTTTACTGCATCCCTCACTCCCAAACATTGACGAATTCACACGGAAACTCCGTCGCTATGAAATACGAGTACTATGTGTTCTAAGACATTTCCTTCTACATCGAGTAACGTTTCTATGGAAACGACAGGATTTTCTTTTGGGATACGACAATCTCATTTCCGATCCACTAATCCTTCTTTACTGCATCTCTCACTCCCAAACATTGACGAATTCACACGGAAATTCCGTCGCTATGAAATACGAGTACTATGTGTTCTAAGACATTTCCTTCTAAATCGAGTAACGTTTCTATGGAAACTACAGAATTTTCTTTTGGGATACGACAATCACATTTCCGATCCACTAATCCATCTTTAGCCGCATCCCTCACTCCCAAACATTGACGAATTCACACAGAAATTGCGTCGCTATGAAATACTACGTGTTCTAAGACATTTCTTTCTAAATCGAGTAACGTTTCTATGGAAACGACTGAATTTTCTTTTGGGATACGACAATCTCATTTCCGATCCACTAATCCTTCTTTACTGCATCCCTCACTCCCACACATTGACGAATTCACACGGAAATTCCGTCGCTATGAAATACGAGTACTATGTGTTCTAAGACATTTCCTTCTAAATCAAGTAACGTTACTATGGAAACGACAGGATTTTCTTTTGGGATACGACAATCACATTTCCGATCCACTAATCCATCTTTACCAGCATCCTTCACTCCCAAACATTGACGAATTCACACGGAAATTGCGTCGCTATGAAATACTATGTGTTCTAAGACATTTCTTTCTAAATCGAGTAACGTTTCTATGGAAACGACAGAATTTTCTTTTGGGATACGACAATCTCATTTCCGATCCACTAATCCTTCTTTACTGCATCCCTCACTCCCACACATTGACGAATTCACACGGAAATTGCGTCGCTATGAAATACGAGTACTATGTGTTCTAAGACATTTCCTTCTAAATCGAGTAACGTTTCTACGGAAACGACAGGATTTTCTTTTGGGATACGACAATCACATTTCCGATCCACTAATCCTTCTTTACTGCATCCCTCACTCCCAAACATTGACGAATTCACACGGAAATTCCGTCGATATGAAATACGAGTACTATGTGTTCTAAGACATTTCCTTCTAAATCGAGTAACGTTTCTATGGAAACGACAGGATTTTCTTTTGGGATACGACAATCACATTTCCGATCCACTAATCCATCTTTACCTGCATCCCTCACTCCCAAACATTGACGAATTCACACGGAAATTGGGTCGCTATGAAATACTATGTGTTCTAAGACATTTCTTTCTAAATCGAGTAACGTTTCAATGGAAACGACAGGATTTTCTTTTGGGATACGACAATCTCATTTCCGATCCACTAATCCTTCTTTACTGCATCCCTCACTCCCAAACATTGACGATTTCACACGGAAATTGCGTCGCTATGAATTACTATGTGTTCTAAGACATATCCTTCTAAATCGAGTAACGTTTCTATGGAAACGACAGGATTTTCTTTAGGGATACGACAATCACATTTCCGATCCACTAATCCTTCTTTACTGCATCCCTCACTCCCAAACATTGACGAATTCACACGGAAATTGCGTCGCTATGAATTACTATGGGTTCTATGACTTGCCCTTCTAAATCGAGTAACGTTTCTATGGAATCGACAGCGTTTTCTTTTGGGATACGACAATCTCATTTCCGATTCAGTAATCCTTCTTTACTGCATCCCTCACTCCCACACATTGACGAATTCACACGGAAATTGCGTCGCTATGAAATACGAGTACTATGTGTTCTAAGACATTTCCTTCTAAATCGAGTAACGTTTCTATGGAAATGACACGATTTTCTTTTGGGATACGACAATCACATTGCCGATCCACTAATCCTTCTTTACTGCATCCCTCACTCCCAAACATTTACGAATTCACACGGAAATTGCGTCGCTATGAAATACGAGTACTATGTGTTCTAAGACACTTCCTTCTAAATCGAGTAACGTTTCTATGGAAACGACAGGATTTTCTTTTGGCATACGACAATCACATTTCCGATCCACTAATCCTTCTTTACTGCATCCCTCACTCCCAAACATTGTCGAATTCACACGGAAATTCCGTCGCTATGAAATACGAGTACTGTGTGTTCTAAGACATTTCCTTCTACATCGAGTAACGTTTCTATGGAAGCGACAGGATTTTCTTTTGGGATACGACAATCTCATTTCCGATCCACTAATCCTTCTTTACTGCATCCCTCACTCCCACACATTGACGAATTCACACGGAAATTGCGTCGCTATGAAATACGAGTACTATGTGTTCTAAGACATTTCCTTCTAAATCGAGTAACGTTTCTATGGAAACTACAGGATTTTCTTTTGGGATACGACAATCACATTTCCGATCCACTAATCCATCTTTACCCGCATCCCTCACTCCCAAACATTGACGAATTCACACAGAAATTGCGTCGCTATGAAATACTACGTGTTCTAAGACATTTCCTTCTAAATCGAGTAACGTTTCTATGGAAACGACTGAATTTTCTTTTGGGATACGACAATCTCATTTCCGATCCACTAACCCTTCTTTACTGCATCCCTCACTCCCACACATTCACGAATTCACACGGAAATTCCGTCGCTATGAAATACGAGTACTATGTGTTCTAAGACATTTCCTTCTAAATCGAGTAACGTTTCTATGGAAACGACAGGATTTTCTTTAGGGATACGACAATCACATTTCCGATCCACTAATCCTTCTTTACTGCATCCCTCACTCCCAAACATTGACGAATTCACACGGAAATTGCGTCGCTATGAATTACTATGGGTTCTATGACTTCCCCTTCTAAATCGAGTAACGTTTCTATATAATCGACAGCGTTTTCTTTTGGGATACGACAATCTCATTTCCGATCCACTAATCCTTCTTTACTGCATCCCTCACTCCCACACATTGACGAATTCACACGGAAATTGCGTCGCTATGAAATACGAGTAATATGTGTTCTAAGACATTTCCTTCTAAATCGAGTAACGTTTCTATGGAAATGACAGGATATTCTTTTGGGATACGACAATCACATTTCCGATCCACTAATCCTTCTTTACTGCATCCCTCACTCCCAAACATTGACGAATTCACACGGAAATTGCGTCGCTATGAAATACGAGTACTATGTGTTCTAAGACATTTCCTTCTAAATCGAGTAACGTTTCTATGGAAACGACAGGATTTTCTTTTGGGATACGACAATCACATTTCCGATCCACTAATCCTTCTTTACTGCATCCCTCACTCCCAAACATTGACGTATTCACACGGATATTCCGTCGCTATGAAATACGAGTACTGTGTGTTCTAAGACATTTCCTTCTAAATCGGGTAACGTTTCTATGGAAGCGAAAGGATTTTCTTTTGGGATACGACAATCTCATTTCCGATCCACTAATCCTTCTTTACTGCATCCCTCACTCCCACACATTGACGAATTCACACGGAAATTGCGTCGCTATGAAATACGAGTACTATGTGTTCTAAGACATTTCCTTCTAAATCGAGTAACGTTTCTATGGAAACGACAGGATTTTCTTTTGGGATACGACAATCTCATTTCCGATCCACTAATCCTTCTTTACTGCATCCCTCACTCCCAAACATTGACGAATACACACGGAAATTCCGTCGCTATGAAATACGAGTACTATGTGTTCTAAGACATTTCCTTCTACATCGAGTAACGTTTCTATGGAAACGACAGGATTTTCTTTTGGGATACGACAATCTCATTTCCGATCCACTAATCCTTCTTTACTGCATCCCTCACTCCCAAACATTGACGAATTCACACGGAAATTCCGTCGCTATGAAATACGAGTACTATGTGTTCTAAGACATTTCCTTCTAAATCGAGTAACGTTTCTATGGAAACTACAGGATTTTCTTTTGGGATACGACAATCACATTTCCGATCCACTAATCCATCTTTACCCGCATCCTTCACTCCCAAACATTGACGAATTCACACAGAAATTGCGTCGCTATGAAATACTACGTGTTCTAAGACATTTCTTTCTAAATCGAGTAACGTTTCTATGGAAACGACTGAATTTTCTTTTGGGATACGACAATCTAATTTCCGATCCACTAATCCTTCTTTACTGCATCCCTCACTCCCACACATTGACGAATTCACACGGAAATTCCGTCGCTATGAAATACGAGTACTATGTGTTCTAAGACATTTCCTTCTAAATCAAGTAACGTTACTATGGAAACGACAGGATTTTCTTTTGGGATACGACAATCACATTTCCGATCCACTAATCCATCTTTACCAGCATCCCTCACTCCCAAACATTGACGAATTCACACGGAAATTGCGTCGCTATGAAATACTATGTGTTCTAAGACATTTCTTTCTAAATCGAGTAACGTTTCTATGGAAACGACAGATTTTTCTTTTGGGATACGACAATCTCATTTCCGATCCACTAATCCTTCTTTACTGCATCCCTCACTCCCACACATTGACGAATTCACACGGAAATTGCGTCGCTATGAAATACGAGTACTATGTGTTCTAAGACATTTCCTTCTAAATCGAGTAACGTTTCTACGGAAACGACAGGATTTTCTTTTGGGATACGACAATCACATTTCCGATCCACTAATCCTTCTTTACTGCATCCCTCAATCCCAAACATTGACGAATTCACACGGAAATTCCGTCGATATGAAATACGAGTACTATGTGTTCTAAGACATTTCCTTCTAAATCGAGTAACGTTTCTATGGAAACGAAAGGATTTTCTTTTGGGATACGACAATCACATTTCCGATCCACTAATCCATCTTTACCTGCATCCCTCACTCCCAAACATTGACGAATTCACACGGAAATTGGGTCGCTATGAAATACTATGTGTTCTAAGACATTTCTTTCTAAATCGAGTAACGTTTCAATGGAGACGACAGGATTTTCTTTTGGGATACGACAATCTCATTTCCGATCCACTAATCCTTCTTTACTGCATCCCTCACTCCCAAACATTGACGAATTCACAGGGAAATTACGCCGCTATGAAATACTATGTGTTCTAAGACATTTACTTCTAAATCGAGTAACGTTTCTATGGAAACGACAGGATTTTCTTTTGGGATACGACAATCTCATTTCATATCCACTAATCCTTCTTTACTGCATCCCTCACTCCCAAACATTGACGATTTCACACGGAAATTGCGTCGCTATGAATTACTATGTGTTCTAAGACATTTCCTTCTAAATCGAGTAACGTTTCTATGGAAACGACAGGATTTTCTTTAGGGATACGACAATCACATTTCCGATCCACTAATCCTTCTTTACTGCATCCCTCACTCCCAAACATTGACGAATTCACACGGAAATTGCGTCGCTATGAATTACTATGGGTTCTATGACTTCCCCTTCTAAAACGAGTAACGTTTCTATGGAATCGACAGCGTTTTCTTTTGGGATACGACAATCTCATTTCCGATTCAGTAATCCTTCTTTACTGCATCCCTCACTCCCACACATTGACGAATTCACACGGAAATTGCGTCGCTATGAAATACGAGTACTATGTGTTCTAAGACATTTCCTTCTAAATCGAGTAACGTTTCTATGGAAATGACAGGATTTTCTTTTGGGATACGACAATCACATTTCCGATCCACTAATCCTTCTTTACTGCATCCCTCACTCCCAAACATTGACGAATTCACACGGAAATTGCGTCGCTATGAAATACGAGTACTATGTGTTCTAAGACACTTCCTTCTAAATCGAGTAACGTTTCTATGGAAACGACAGGATTTTCTTTTGGCATACGACAATCACATTTCCGATCCACTAATCCTTCTTTACTGCATCCCTCACTCCGAAACATTGACGAATTCACACGGAAATTCCGTCGCTATGAAATACGAGTACTGTGTGTTCTAAGACATTTCCTTCTAAATCGAGTAACGTTTCTATGGAAGCGACAGGATTTTCTTTTGGGATACGACAATCTCATTTCCGATCCACTAATCCTTCTTTACTGCATCCCTCACTCCCACACATTGACGAATTCACACGGAAATTGCGTCGCTATGAAATACGAGTACTATGTGTTCTAAGACATTTCCTTCTAAATCGAGTAACGTTTCTATGGAAACTACAGGATTTTCTTTTGGGATACGACAATCACATTTCCGATCCACTAATCCATCTTTACCCGCATCCCTCACTCCCAAACATTGACGAATTCACACAGAAATTGCGTCGCTATGAAATACTACGTGTTCTAAGACATTTCTTTCTAAATCGAGTAACGTTTCTATGGAAACGACTGAATTTTCTTTTGGGATACGACAATCTCATTTCCGATCCACTAATCCTTCTTTACTGCATCCCTCACTCCCACACATTCACGAATTCACACGGAAATTCCGTCGCTATGAAATACGAGTACTATGTGTTCTAAGACATTTCCTTCTAAATCGAGTAACGTTTCTATGGAAACGACTGAATTTTCTTTTGGGATACGACAATCTCATTTCCGATCCACTAATCCTTCTTTACTGCATCCCTCACTCCCACACATTGACGAATTCACACGGAAATTGCGTCGCTATGAAATACGAGTACTATGTGTTCTAAGACATTTCCTTCTAAATCGAGTAACGTTTCTATGGAAACTACAGGATTTTCTTTTGGGATACGACAATCACATTTCCGATCCACTAATCCATCTTTACCTGCATCCCTCACTCCCAAACATTGACGAATTCACACGGAAATTGCGTCGCTATGAAATACTATGTGTTCTAAGACATTTCTTTCTAAATCGAGTAACGTTTCAATGGAAACGACAGAATTTTCTCTTGGGATACGACAATCTCATTTCCGATCCACTAATCCTTCTTTACTGCGTCCCTCACTCCCACACATTGACGAAATCACACGGAAATTGCGTCGCTATGAAATACGAGTACTATGTGTTCTAAGACATTTCCTTCTAAATCGAGTAACGTTTCTGTGGAAACGACAGGATTTTCTTTTGGGATACGACAATCACATTTCCGATCCACTAATCCTTCTTTACTGTATCCCTCACTCCCACACATTGACGAATTCACACGGAAATTGCGTCGCTATGAATTACTATGGGTTCTATGACTTCTCCTTCTAAATCAAGTAACGTTTCTATGGAAACGACAGGACTTTTTTTTGGGATACGACAATCTCATTTCCGATCCACTAATCCTTCTTTACTGCATCCCTCACTCCCAAACATTGACGAATTCACACGGAAATTGCGCCGCTATGAAATACTATGTGTTCTAAGACATTTCCTTCTAAATCGAGTAACGTTTCTATGGAAACGACAGGATTTTCTTTTGGGATACGAAAATCTCATTTCAGATCCACTAATCCTTCTTTACTGCATCCCTCACTCCCAAACATTGACGAATTCACACGGAAATTGCGTCGCTATGAATTACTATGTGTTCTAAGACATTTCCTTCTAAATCGAGTAACGTTTCTATGGAAACGACAGGATTTTCTTTAGGGATACGACAATCTAATTTCCGATCCACTAATCCTTCTTTACTGCATCCCTCACTCCCAAACATTGACGAATTCACACGGAAATTGCGTCGCTATGAATTACTATGGGTTCTATGACTTCCCCTTCTAAATCGAGTAACGTTTCTATGGAATCGACAGCGTTTTCTTTTGGGATACGACAATCTCATTTCCGATTCAGTAATCCTTCTTTACTGCATCCCTCACTCCCACACATTGACGAATTCACACGGAAATTGCGTCGCTATGAAATACGAGTACTATGTGTTCTAAGACATTTCCTTCTAAATCGAGTAACGTTTCTATGGAAATGACAGGATTTTCTTTTGGGATACGACAATCACATTTCCGATCCACTAATCCTTCTTTACTGCATCCCTCACTCCCAAACATTGACGAATTCACACGGAAATTGCGTCGCTATGAAATACGAGTACTATGTGTTCTAAGACACTTCCTTCTAAATCGAGTAACGTTTCTATGGAAACGACAGGATTTTCTTTTGGCATACGACAATCACATTTCCGATCCACTAATCCTTCTTTACTGCATCCCTCACTCCGAAACATTGACGAATTCACACGGAAATTCCGTCGCTATGAAATACGAGTACTGTGTGTTCTAAGACATTTCCTTCTAAATCGAGTAACGTTTCTATGGAAGCGACAGGATTTTCTTTTGGGATACGACAATCTCATTTCCGATCCACTAATCCTTCTTTACTGCATCCCTCACTCCCACACATTGACGAATTCACACGGAAATTGCGTCGCTATGAAATACGAGTACTATGTGTTCTAAGACATTTCCTTCTAAATCGAGTAACGTTTCTATGGAAACTACAGGATTTTCTTTTGGGATACGACAATCATATTTCCGATCCACTAATCCATCTTTACCCGCATCCCTCACTCCCAAACATTGACGAATTCACACAGAAATTGCGTCGCTATGAAATACTACGTGTTCTAAGACATTTCTTTCTAAATCGAGTAACGTTTCTATGGAAACGACTGAATTTTCTTTTGGGATACGACAATCTCATTTCCGATCCACTAATCCTTCTTTACTGCATCCCTCACTCCCACACATTCACGAATTCACACGGAAATTCCGTCGCTATGAAATACGAGTACTATGTGTTCTAAGACATTTCCTTCTAAATCGAGTAACGTTTCTATGGAAACGACTGAATTTTCTTTTGGGATACGACAATCTCATTTCCGATCCACTAATCCTTCTTTACTGCATCCCTCACTCCCACACATTGACGAATTCACACGGAAATTGCGTCGCTATGAAATACGAGTACTATGTGTTCTAAGACATTTCCTTCTAAATCGAGTAACGTTTCTATGGAAACTACAGGATTTTCTTTTGGGATACGACAATCACATTTCCGATCCACTAATCCATCTTTACCTGCATCCCTCACTCCCAAACATTGACGAATTCACACGGAAATTGCGTCGCTATGAAATACTATGTGTTCTAAGACATTTCTTTCTAAATCGAGTAACGTTTCAATGGAAACGACAGAATTTTCTCTTGGGATACGACAATCTCATTTCCGATCCACTAATCCTTCTTTACTGCGTCCCTCACTCCCACACATTGACGAAATCACACGGAAATTGCGTCGCTATGAAATACGAGTACTATGTGTTCTAAGACATTTCCTTCTAAATCGAGTAACGTTTCTGTGGAAACGACAGGATTTTCTTTTGGGATACGACAATCACATTTCCGATCCACTAATCCTTCTTTACTGTATCCCTCACTCCCACACATTGACGAATTCACACGGAAATTGCGTCGCTATGAATTACTATGGGTTCTATGACTTCTCCTTCTAAATCAAGTAACGTTTCTATGGATACGACAGGACTTTTTTTTGGGATACGACAATCTCATTTCCGATCCACTAATCCTTCTTTACTGCATCCCTCACTCCCAAACATTGACGAATTCACACGGAAATTGCGCCGCTATGAAATACTATGTGTTCTAAGACATTTCCTTCTAAATCGAGTAACGTTTCTATGGAAACGACAGGATTTTCTTTTGGGATACGAAAATCTCATTTCAGATCCACTAATCCTTCTTTACTGCATCCCTCACTCCCAAACATTGACGAATTCACACGGAAATTGCGTCGCTATGAATTACTATGTGTTCTAAGACATTTCCTTCTAAATCGAGTAACGTTTCTATGGAAACGACAGGATTTTCTTTAGGGATACGACAATCTAATTTCCGATCCACTAATCCTTCTTTACTGCATCCCTCACTCCCAAACATTGACGAATTCACACGGAAATTGCGTCGCTATGAATTACTATGGGTTCTATGACTTCCCCTTCTAAATCGAGTAACGTTTCTATGGAATCGACAGCGTTTTCTTTTGGGATACGACAATCTCATTTCCGATCCACTAATCCTTCTTTACTGCATCCCTCACTCCCACACATTGACGAATTCACACGGAAATTGCGTCGCTATTAAATACGAGTACTATGTGTTCTAAGACATTTCCTTCTAAATCGAGTAACGTTTCTATGGAAATGACAGGATTTTCTTTTGGGATACGACAATCACATTTCCGATCCACTAATCCTTCTTTACTGCATCCCTCACTCCCAAACATTGACGAATTCACACGGGAATTGCGTCGCTATGAAATACGAGTACTATGTGTTCTAAGACATTTCCTTCTAAATCGAGTAACGTTTCTATGGAAACGACAGGATTTTCTTTTGGGATACGACAATCACATTTCCGATCCACTAATCCTTCTTTACTGCATCCCTCACTCCCAAACATTGAGGAATTCACACGGAAATTCCGTCGCTATGAAATACGAGTACTGTGTGTTCTAAGACATTTCCTTCTAAATCGAGTAACGTTTCTATGGAAGCGAAAGGATCTTCTTTTGGGATACGACAATCTCATTTCCGATCCACTAATCCTTCTTTACTGCATCCCTCACTCCCACACATTGACGAATTCACACGGAAATGGCGTCGCTATGAAATATGAGTACTATGTGTTCTAAGACATTTCCTTCTAAATCGAGTAACGTTTCTATGGAAACGACAGGATTTTCTTTTGGGATACGACAATCTCATTTCCGATCCACTAATCCTTCTTTACTGCATCCCTCACTCCCAAACATTGACGAATTCACACGGAAATTCCGTCGCTATGAAATACGAGTACTATGTGTTCTAAGACATTTCCTTCTAAATCAAGTAACGTTACTATGGAAACGACAGGATTTTCTTTTGGGATACGACAATCACATTTCCGATCCACTAATCCATTTTTACCCGCATCCCTCACTCCCAAACATTGACGAATTCACACGGAAATTGCGTCGCTATGAAATACTATGTGTTCTAAGACATTCCTTTCTAAATCGAGTAACGTTTCTATGGAAACGACTGAAATTTCTTTTGGGATACAACAATCTCATTTCCGATCCACTAATCCTTCTTTACTGCATCCCTCACTCCCACACATTGACGAATTCACACGGAAATTGCGTCGCTATGAAATACGAGTACTATGTGTTCTTAGACATTTCCTTCTAAATCGAGTAACGTTTCTACGGAAACGACAGGATTTTCTTTTGGGATACGACAATCACATTTCCGATCCACTAATCCTTCTTTACTGCATCCCTCACTCCCAAACATTGACGAATTCACACGGAAATTGCGTCGCTATGAAATACTATGTGTTCTAAGACATTTCTTTCTAAATCGAGTAACGTTTCAATGGAAACGACAGAATTTTCTTTTGGGATACGACAATCTCATTTCCGATCCACTAATCCTTCATTACTGCATCCCTCACTCCCACACATTGACGAATTCACACGGAAATTGCGTCGCTATGAAATACGAGTACTATGTGTTCTAAGACATTTCCTTCTAAATCGAGTAACGTTTCTGTGGAAACAACAGGATTTTCTTTTGGGATACGACAATCACACTTCCGATCCACTAATCCTTCTTTACTGCATCCCTCACTCCCACACATTGACGAATTCACACGGAAATTGCGTAGCTATGAATTACTATGGGTTCTATGACTTCTCCTTCTAAATCAAGTAACGTTTCTATGGAAACGACAGGACTTTTTTTTGGGATACGACAATCTCATTTCCGATCCACTAATCCTTCTTTACTGCATCCCTCACTCCCAAACATTGACGAATTCACACGGAAATTGCGCCGCTATGAAATATTATGTGTTCTAAGACATTTCCTTCTAAATCGAGTAACGTTTCTATGGAAACGACAGGATTTCCTTTTGGGATACGACAATCTCATTTCAGATCCACTAATCCTTCTTTACTGCATCCCTCACTCCCAAACATTGACGAATTCACACGGAAATTGCGTCGCTATGAATTACTATGGGTTCCATGACTTCCCCTTCTAAATCGAGTAACGTTTCTATGGAATCGACAGCGTTTTCTTTTGGGATACGACAATCTCATTTCCGACCCACTAATCCTTCTTTACTGCATCCCTCACTCCCACACATTGACGAATTCACACGGAAATTGCGTAGCTATGAGATACGAGTACTACGTGTTCTAAGACATTTCCTTCTAAATCGAGTAACGTTTCTATGGAAACGACAGGATTTTCTTTTGGGATACGACAATCTCATTTCCGATCCACTAATCCTTCTTTACTGCATCCCTCACTCCCACACATTGACGAATTCACACGGAAATTGCGTCGCTATGAAATATGAGTACTATGTGTTCTAAGACATTTCTTTCTAAATCGAGTAACGTTTCTATGGAAACGACAGGATTTTCTTTTAGGATACGACAATCACATTTCCGATCCACTAATCCTTCTTTACCCCATCCCTCACTCCCAAACATTGACGAATTCACAAGGAAATTGCGTCGCTATTAATTACTATGGGTTCTATGACTTCTGCTTCTAAATCGAGTAACGTGTCTATTTAAGCGACAGGATTTTCTTTTGGGATACGACAATCTGATTTCCGATAAACTAATCCTTCTTTACTGCATCCCTCACTCCCACACATTGACGAATTCACACGGAAATTGCGTCGCTATGAAATACGAGTACTATGTGTTCTAAGACATTTCCTTGTAAATCGAGTAACGTTTCTATGGAAACGACACGATTTTCTTTTGGGATACGACAATCTCATTTCCGATCTACTAATCCTTCTTCAATGCATCCCTCTCTCCCACACATTGACGAATTCACACGGAAATTGCGTCGCTATGAAATACGAGTACTATGTGTTCTAAGACATTTCCTTCTAAATCGAGAAACGTTTCTATGGAAACGACAGGATTTTCTTTTGGGATACGACAATCACATTTCCGATCCACTAATCCTTCTTTACTGCATCCCTCACTCCCACACATTGACGAATTCACACGGAAATTGCGTCGCTATGAAATACGAGTACTATGTGTTCTAAGACATTTCCTTCTAAATCGAGTAACGTTTCTATGGAAATGACAGGATTTTCTTTTGGGATACGACAATCACATTTCCGATCCACTAATCCTTCTTTACTGCATCCCTCACTCCCAAACATTGACGAATTCACACGGAAATTGCGTCGCTATGAAATACGAGTACTATGTGTTCTAAGACATTTCCTTCTAAATCGAGTAACGTTTCTATGGAAACGACAGGATTTTCTTTTGGGATACGACAATCACATTTCCGATCCACTAATCCTTCTTTACTGCATCCCTCACTCCAAAACATTGACGAATTCACACGGAAATTCCGTCGCTATGAAATACGAGTACTGTGTGTTCTAAGACATTTCCTTCTAAATCCAGTAACGTTTCTATGGAAGCGACAGGATTTTCTTTTGGGATACGACAATCTCATTTCCGATCCACTAATCCTTCTTTACTGCATCCCTCACTCCCACACATTGACGAATTCACACGGAAATTGCGTCGCTATGAAATACGAGTACTATGTGTTCTAAGACATTTCCTTCTAAATCGAGTAACGTTTCAATGGAAACGACAGGATTTTCTTTTGGGATACGACAATCACATTTCCGATCCACTAATCCTTCTTTACTGCATCCCTCACTCCCAAACATTGACGAATTCACACGGAAATTCCGTCGCTATGAAATACGAGTACTATGTGTTCTAAGACATTTCCTTCTAAATCGAGTAACATTTCTATGGAAACGACAGGATTTTCATTTGGGATACGACAATCTCATTTCCGATCCACTAATCCTTCTTTACTGCATCCCTCACTCCCAAACATTGACGAATTCACACGGAAATTCCGTCGCTATGAAATACGAGTACTATGTGTTCTAAGACATTTCCTTCTAAATCAAGTAACGTTACTATGGAAACGACAGGATTTTCATTTGGGATACGACAATCACATTTCCGATCCACTAATCCATCTTTACCCGCATCCCTCACTCCCAAACATTAACGAATTCACACGGAAATTGCGTCGCTATGAAATACTATGTGTTCTAAGACATTTCTTTCTAAATCGAGTAACGTTTCTATGGAAACGACAGAATTTTCTTTTGGGATACGACAATCTCATTTCCGATCCACTAATCCTTCATTACTGCATCCCTCACTCCCACACATTGACGAATTCACACGGAAATTACGTCGCTATGAAATACGAGTACTATGTGTTCTAAGACATTTCCTTCTAAATCGAGTAACGTTTCTATGGAAACGACAGGATTTTCTTTTGGGATACGACAATCTCATTTCCGATCCACTAATCCTTCTTTACTGCATCCCTCACTCCCACACATTGACGAATTCACACGGAAATTGCGTCGCTATGAAATACGAGTACTATGTGTTCTAAGACATTTCCTTCTAAATCGAGTAACGTTTCTATGGAAATGACAGGATTTTCTTTAGGGATACGACAATCACATTTCCGATCCACTAATCCTTCTTTACTGCATCCCTCACTCCCAAACATTGACGAATTCACACGGAAATTGCGTCGCTATGAAATACGAGTACTATGTGTTCTAAGACATTTCCTTCTAAATCGAGTAACGTTTCTATGGAAACGACAGGATTTTCTTTTGGGATACGACAATCACATTTCCGATCCACTAATCCTTCTTTACTGCATCCCTCACTCCAAAGCATTGACGAATTCACACGGTAATTCCGTCGCTATGAAATACGAGTACTATGTGTTCTAAGACATTTCCTTCTAAATCGAGTAACGTTTCTATGGAAACGACAGGATTTTCTTTTGGGATACGACAATCTCATTTCCGATCCACTAATCCTTCTTTACTGCATCCCTCACTCCCAAACATTGACGAATTCACACGGAAATTACGTCGCTATGAAATACGAGTACTATGTGTTCTAAGACATTTCCTTCTAAATCAAGTAACGTTACTATGGAAACGACAGGATTTTCTTTTGGGATACGACAATCACATTTCCGATCCACTAATCCATCTTTACCCGCATCCCTCACTCCCAAACATTAACGAATTCACACGGAAATTGCGTCGCTATGAAATACTATGTGTTCTAAGACATTTCTTTCTAAATCGAGTAACGTTTCTATGGAAACGACAGAATTTTCTTTTGGGATACGACAATCTCATTTCCGATCCACTAATCCTTCTTTACTGCATCCCTCACTCCCACACATTGACGAATTCACACGGAAATTGCGTCGCTATGAAATACGAGTACTATGTGTTCTAAGACATTTCCTTCTAAATCGAGTAACGTTTCTATGGAAACGACAAGGATTTTCTATTGGGATACGACAATCTCATTTATGATCCACTAATCCTTCTTTACTGCATCCCTCACTCCCACACATTGACGAATTCACACGGAAATTGCGTCGCTATGAAATACGAGTACTATGTGTTCTAAGACATTTCCTTCTAAATCGAGTAACGTTTCTATGGAAATGACAGGATTTTCTTTTGGGATACGACAATCACATTTCCGATCCACTAATCCTTCTTTACTGCATCCCTCACTCCCAAACATTGACGAATTCACACGGAAATTGCGTCGCTATGAAATACGAGTACTATGTGTTCTAAGACATTTCCTTCTAAATCGAGAAACGTTTCTATGGAAACGACAGGATTTTCTTTTGGGATACGACAATCACATTTCCGATCCACTAATCCTTCTTTACTGCATCCCTCACTCCCACACATTGACGAATTCACACGGAAATTGCGTCGCTATGAAATACGAGTACTATGTGTTCTAAGACATTTCCTTCTAAATCGAGTAACGTTTCTATGGAAATGACAGGATTTTCTTTTGGGATACGACAATCACATTTCCGATCCACTAATCCTTCTTTACTGCATCCCTCACTCCCAAACATTGACGAATTCACACGGAAATTGCGTCGCTATGAAATACGAGTACTATGTGTTCTAAGACATTTCCTTCTAAATCGAGTAACGTTTCTATGGAAACGACAGGATTTTCTTTTGGGATACGACAATCACATTTCCGATCCACTAATCCTTCTTTACTGCATCCCTCACTCCAAAACATTGACGAATTCACACGGAAATTCCGTCGCTATGAAATACGAGTACTGTGTGTTCTAAGACATTTCCTTCTAAATCCAGTAACGTTTCTATGGAAGCGACAGGATTTTCTTTTGGGATACGACAATCTCATTTCCGATCCACTAATCCTTCTTTACTGCATCCCTCACTCCCACACATTGACGAATTCACACGGAAATTGCGTCGCTATGAAATACGAGTACTATGTGTTCTAAGACATTTCCTTCTAAATCGAGTAACGTTTCAATGGAAACGACAGGATTTTCTTTTGGGATACGACAATCACATTTCCGATCCACTAATCCTTCTTTACTGCATCCCTCACTCCCAAACATTGACGAATTCACACGGAAATTCCGTCGCTATGAAATACGAGTACTATGTGTTCTAAGACATTTCCTTCTAAATCGAGTAACATTTCTATGGAAACGACAGGATTTTCATTTGGGATACGACAATCTCATTTCCGATCCACTAATCCTTCTTTGCTGCATCCCTCACTCCCAAACATTGACGAATTCACACGGAAATTCCGTCGCTATGAAATACGAGTACTATGTGTTCTAAGACATTTCCTTCTAAATCAAGTAACGTTACTATGGAAACGACAGGATTTTCATTTGGGATACGACAATCACATTTCCGATCCACTAATCCATCTTTACCCGCATCCCTCACTCCCAAACATTAACGAATTCACACGGAAATTGCGTCGCTATGAAATACTATGTGTTCTAAGACATTTCTTTCTAAATCGAGTAACGTTTCTATGGAAACGACAGAATTTTCTTTTGGGATACGACAATCTCATTTCCGATCCACTAATCCTTCATTACTGCATCCCTCACTCCCACACATTGACGAATTCACACGGAAATTACGTCGCTATGAAATACGAGTACTATGTGTTCTAAGACATTTCCTTCTAAATCGAGTAACGTTTCTATGGAAACGACAGGATTTTCTTTTGGGATACGACAATCTCATTTCCGATCCACTAATCCTTCTTTACTGCATCCCTCACTCCCACACATTGACGAATTCACACGGAAATTGCGTCGCTATGAAATACGAGTACTATGTGTTCTAAGACATTTCCTTCTAAATCGAGTAACGTTTCTATGGAAATGACAGGATTTTCTTTTGGGATACGACAATCACATTTCCGATCCACTAATCCTTCTTTACTGCATCCCTCACTCCCAAACATTGACGAATTCACACGGAAATTGCGTCGCTATGAAATACGAGTACTATGTGTTCTAAGACATTTCCTTCTAAATCGAGTAACGTTTCTATGGAAACGACAGGATTTTCTTTTGGGATACGACAATCACATTTCCGATCCACTAATCCTTCTTTACTGCATCCCTCACTCCAAAGCATTGACGAATTCACACGGTAATTCCGTCGCTATGAAATACGAGTACTATGTGTTCTAAGACATTTCCTTCTAAATCGAGTAACGTTTCTATGGAAACGACAGGATTTTCTTTTGGGATACGACAATCTCATTTCCGATCCACTAATCCTTCTTTACTGCATCCCTCACTCCCAAACATTGACGAATTCACACGGAAATTACGTCGCTATGAAATACGAGTACTATGTGTTCTAAGACATTTCCTTCTAAATCAAGTAACGTTACTATGGAAACGACAGGATTTTCTTTTGGGATACGACAATCACATTTCCGATCCACTAATCCATCTTTACCCGCATCCCTCACTCCCAAACATTAACGAATTCACACGGAAATTGCGTCGCTATGAAATACTATGTGTTCTAAGACATTTCTTTCTAAATCGAGTAACGTTTCTATGGAAACGACAGAATTTTCTTTTGGGATACGACAATCTCATTTCCGATCCACTAATCCTTCTTGACTGCATCCCTCACTCCCACACATTGACGAATTCACACGGAAATTGCGTCGCTATGAAATACGAGTACTATGTGTTCTAAGACATTTCCTTCTAAATCGAGTAACGTTTCTATGGAAACGACAAGGATTTTCTATTGGGATACGACAATCTCATTTATGATCCACTAATCCTTCTTTACTGCATCCCTCACTCCCACACATTGACGAATTCACACGGAAATTGCGTCGCTATGAAATACGAGTACCATGTGTTCTAAGACATTTCCTTCTAAATCGAGTAACGTTTCTATGGAAATGACAGGATTTTCTTTTGGGATACGACAATCACATTTCCGATCCACTAATCCTTCTTTACTGCATCCCTCACTCCCAAACATTGACGAATTCACACGGAAATTGCGTCGCTATGAAATACGAGTACTATGTGTTCTAAGACATTTCCTTCTAAATCGAGTAACGTTTCTATGGAAACGACAGGATTTTCTTTTGGGATACGACAATCACATTTCCGATCCACTAATCCTTCTTTACTGCATCCCTCACTCCGAAACATTGACGAATTCACACGGAAATTCCGTCGCTATGAAATACGAGTACTGTGTGTTCTAAGACATTTCCTTCTAAATCCAGTAACGTTTCTATGGAAGCGACAGGATTTTCTTTTGGGATACGACAATCTCATTTCCGATCCACTAATCCTTCTTTACTGCATCCCTCACTCCCACACATTGACGAATTCACACGGAAATTGCGTCGCTATGAAATACGAGTACTATGTGTTCTAAGACATTTCCTTCTAAATCGAGTAACGTTTCAATGGAAACGACAGGATTTTCTTTTGGGATACGACAATCTCATTTC
The DNA here is from genome assembly GCF_021461385.2 of Schistocerca piceifrons. Classification (NCBI taxonomy): domain Eukaryota; kingdom Metazoa; phylum Arthropoda; class Insecta; order Orthoptera; family Acrididae; genus Schistocerca; species Schistocerca piceifrons. The sequence continues at coordinate 745,729 of NW_025728287.1, forward strand.
CGATCCACTAATCCTTCTTTACTGCATCCCTCACTCCCAAACATTGACGAATTCACACGGAAATTCCGTCGCTGTGAAATACGAGTACTATGTGTTCTAAGACATTTCCTTCTAAATCGAGTAACGTTTCTATGGAAACGACAGGATTTTCTTTTGGGATACGACAATCTCATTTCCGATCCACAAATCCTTCTTTACTGCATCCCTCACTCCCAAACATTGACGAATTCACACGGAAATTCCGTCGCTATGAAATACGAGTACTATGTGTTCTAAGACATTTCCTTCTAAATCAAGTAACGTTACTATGGAAACGACAGGATTTTCTTTTGGGATACGACAATCACGTTTCCGATCCAATAATCCATCTTTACCCGCATCCCTCACTCCCAAACATTGACGAATTCACACGGAAATTGCGTCGCTATGAAATACTACGTGTTCTAAGACATTTCTTTCTAAATCGAGTAACGTTTCTATGGAAACGACTGAATTTTCTTTTGGGATACGACAATCTCATTTCCGATCCACTAATCCTTCTTTACTGCATCCCTCACTCCCACACATTGACGTATTCACACGGAAATTGCGTCGCTATGAAATACGAGTACTATGTGTTCTAAGACATTTCCTTCTAAATCGAGTAACGTTTCTACGGAGACGACAGGATTTTCTTTTGGGATACGACAATCACATTTCCGATCCACTAATCCTTCTTTACTGCATCCCTCACTCCCAAACATTGACGAATTCACACGGAAATTCCGTCGCTATGAAATACGAGTACTATGTGTTCTAAGACATTTCCTTCTAAATCGAGTAACGTTTCTATGGAAACGACAGGATTTTCTTTTGGGATACGACAATCACATTTCCGATCCACTAATCCATCTTTACCTGCATCCCTCACTCCCAAACATTGACGAATTCACACGGAAATTGCGTCGCTATGAAATACTATGTGTTCTCAGACATTTCTTTCTAAATCGAGTAACGTTTCAATGGAAACGACAGAATTTTCTTTTGGGATACGACAATCTCATTTCCGATCCACTAATCCTTCTTTACTGCATCCCTCACTCCCACACATTGACGAATTCACACGGAAATTGCGTCGCTATGAAATACGAGTACTATGTGTTCTAAGACATTTCCTTCTAAATCGAGTAACGTTTCTGTGGAAACAACAGGATTTTCTTTTGGGATACGACAATCACACTTCCGATCCACTAATCCTTCTTTACTGCATCCCTCACTCCCACACATTGACGAATTCACACGAAAATTGCGACGCTATGAATTACTATGGGTTCTATGACTTCTCCTTCTAAATCAAGTAACGTTTCTATGGAAACGACAGGACTTTTTTTTTGGGATACGACAATCTCATTTCCGATCCACTAATCCTTCTTTACTGCATCCCTCACTCCCAAACATTGACGAATTCACACGGAAATTGCGCCGCTATGAAAGACTATGTGTTCTAAGACATTTCCTTCTAAATCGAGTAACGTTTCTATGGAAACGACAGGATTTTCTTTTGGGATACGACAATCTCATTTCAGATCCACTAATCCTTCTTTACTGCATCCCTCACTCCCAAACATTGACGAATTCACACGGAAATTGCGTCGCTATGAATTACTATGGGTTCTATGACTTCCCCTTCTAAATCGAGTAACGTGTCTATTTAAACGACAGGATTTTCTTTTGGGATACGACAATCTCATTTCCGATCCACTAATCCTTCTTTACTGCATCCCTCACTCCCACACATTGACGAATTCACACGGAAATTGCGTCGCTATGAAATACGAGTACTATGTGTTCTAAGACATTTCCTCCTAAATCGAGTAACGTTTCTATGGAAACGACAGGATTTTCTTTTGGGATACGACAATCTCATTTCCGATCCACTAATCCTTCTTTACTGCATCCCTCACTCCCACACATTGACGAATTCACACGGAAATTGCGTCGCTATGAAATACGAGTTCTATGTGTTCTAAGACATTTCCTTCTAAATCGAGTAACGTTTCTATGGAAACGACAGGATTTTCTTTGGGATACGACAATCTCATTTCCGATCCACTAATCCTTCTTTACTGCATCCGTCACTCCCACACATTGACGAATTGACACGAAAATTGCGTCGCTATGAAATACGAGTACTATGTGTTCTAAGACATTTGCTTCTAAATCGAGTAACGTTTCTATGGAAACGGCAGGATTTTCTTTTGGGATACGACAATCACATTTCCGATCCACTAAACCTTCTTTACTGCATCCCTCACTCTCAAACATTGACGAATTCACACGGAAATTCCGTAGCTATGAAATACGAGTACTATGTGTTCTAAGACATTTCCTTCTAAATCGAGTAACGTTTCTATGGAAACGACAGGATTTTCTTTTGGGATACGACAATCTCATTTCCGATCCACTAATCCTTCTTTACTGCATCCCTCACTCCTACACATTGACGAATTCACACGGAAATTCCGTCGCTATGAAATACGAGTACTATGTGTTCTAAGACATTTCCTTCTAAATCGAGTAACGTTTCTATGGAAACGACAGGATTTTCTTTTGGGATACTACAATCTCATTTCCGATCCACTAATCCTTCTTTACTGCTTCCCTCACTCCCACACATTGACGAATTCACACGGAAATTACGTCGCTATGAAATACGAGTACTATGTGTTCTAAGACATTTGCTTCTAAATCGAGTAACGTTTCTATGGAAACGGCAGGATTTTCTTTTGGGATACGACAATCACATTTCCGTTCCACTAATCCTTCTTTACTGCATCCCTCACTCCCAAACATTGACGAATTCACACGGAAATTCCGTCGCTATGAAATACGAGTACTATGTGTTCTAAGACATTTCCTTCTACATCGACTAACGTTTCTATGGAAACGACAGGATTTTCTTTTGGGATACGACAATCACATTTCCGATCCACTAATCCTTCTTTACTGCATCCCTCACTCCCAAACATTGACGAATTCACACGGAAATTGCGTCGCTATGAAATACTATGTGTTCTAAGACATTTCTTTCTAAATCGAGTAACATTTCTATGGAAACGACAGGATTTTCTTTTGGGATACGACAATCACAATTCCGATCCACTAATCCTTCTTTACTGCATCCCTCACTCCCACACATTGACGAATTCACACGGAAATTGCGTCGCTATGAATTACTATGGGTTCTATGACTTCTCCTTCTAAATCAAGTAACGTTTCTACGGAAACGACAGGACTTTTTTTTGGGATACGACAATCACATTTCCGATCCACTAATCCTTCTTTACTGCATCCCTCACTCCCAAACATTGACGAATTCACACGGAAATTGCGTCGCTATGAAATACTATGTGTTCTAAGACATTTCTTTCTAAATCGAGTAACGTTTCTATGGAAACCACAGGATTTTCTTTTGGGATACGACAATCTCATTTCCGATCCACTAATCCTTCTTTACTGCATCCCTCACTCCCACACATTGACGAATTCACACGGAAATTGCGTCGCTATGAAATACTATGTGTTCTAAGAGATTTCCTTCTAAATCGAGTAACGTTTCTATAGAAACGACAGGATTTTCTTTTGGGAGACGACAATCTCATTTCCGATCCACTAATCCTTCTTTACTGCATCCCTCACTCCCACACATTGACGATTTCACACGGAAATTGCGTCGCTATGAAATACGAGTACTATGTGTTCTAAGACATTTCCTTCTAAATCGAGTAACGTTTCTATGGAAACGACAGGATTTTCTTTTGGGATACAACAATCACATTTCCGATCCACTAATCCTTCTTTACTGCATCCCTCACTCCCAAACATTGAAGAATTCACACGGAAATTGCGTCGCTATGAAATACTATGTGTTCTAAGACATTTCCTTCTAAATCGAGTAACGTTTCTATGGAAACGACAGGATTTTCTTTTGGGATACGACAATCACATTTCCGATCCACTAATCCTTCTTTACTGCATCCCTCACTCCCACACATTGACGAATTCACACGGAAATTGCGTCGCTATGAATTACTATGGGTTCTATGACTTCTCCTTCTAAATCAAGTAACGTTTCTATGGACACGACAGGACTTTTTTTTGGGATACGACAATCTCATTTCCGATCCACTAATCCTTCTTTACTGCATCCCTCACTCCCAAACATTGACGAATTCACACGGAAATTGCGTCGCTATGAAATACTATGTGTTCTAAGACATTTCCTTCTAAATCGAAAAACGTTTATATGGAAACGACAGGATTTTCTTTTGGGATACGACAATCTCATTTCAGATCCACTAATCCTTCTTTACTGCATCCCTCACTCCCACACATTGACGAATTCACACGGAAATTGCGTCGCTATGAAATACTATGTGTTCTAAGACATTTCCTTCTAAATCGTGTAACGTTTCTATGGAAACGACAGGATTTTCTTTTGGGATACGACAATCTCATTTCCGATCCACTAATCCTTCTTTACTGCATCCCTCACTCCCACACATTGACGAATTCACACGGAAATTGCGTCGCTATGAAATACGAGTACTATGTGTTCTAAGACATTTCCTTCTAAATCGAGTAACGTTTCTATGGAAACGACAGGATTTTCTTTTGGGATACGACAATCACATTTCCGATCCACTAATCCTTCTTTACTGCATCCCTCACTCCCAAACATTGACGAATTCACACGGAGATTCCATCGCTATGAAATACGAGTACTGTGTGTTCTAAGACATTTCCTTCTAAATCGAGTAACGTTTCTATGGAAGCGACAGGATTTTCTTTTGGGATACGACAATCTCATATCCGATCCACTAATCCTTCTTTACTGCATCCCTCACTCCCACACGTTGACGAATTCACACGGATATTGCGTCGCTATGAAATACGAGTACTATGTGTTCTAAGACATTTCCTTCTAAATCGAGTAATGTTTCTATGGAAACAACAGGATTTTCTTTTGGGATACGACAATCTCATTTCCGATCCACTAATCCTTCTTTACTGCATCATTCACTCCCACACATTGACGAAATCACACGGAAATTGCGTAGCTATGAAATACGAGTACTATGTGTTCTAAGACATTTCCTTCTAAATCGAGTAACGTTTATATGGAAACGACAGGATTTTCTTTTGGGATACGACAATCACATTTCCGTTCCACTAATCCTTCTTTACTGCATCCCTCACTCCCAAACATTGACGAATTCACACGGAAATTCCGTCGCTATGAAATACGAGTACTATGTGTTCTAAGACATTTCCTTCTACATCGACTAACGTTTCTATGGAAACGACAGGATTTTCTTTTGGGATACGACAATCACATTTCCGATCCACTAATCCTTCTTTACTGCATCCCTCACTCCCAAACATTGACGAATTCACACGGAAATTGCGTCGCTATGAAATACTATGTGTTCTAAGACATTTCTTTCTAAATCGAGTAACATTTCTATGGAAACGGCAGGATTTTCTTTTGGGATACGACAATCACAATTCCGATCCACTAATCCTTCTTTACTGCATCCCTCACTCCCACACATTGACGAATTCACACGGAAATTGCGTCGCTATGAATTACTATGGGTTCTATGACTTCTCCTTCTAAATCAAGTAACGTTTCTACGGAAACGACAGGACTTTTTTTTGGGATACGACAATCACATTTCCGATCCACTAATCCTTCTTTACTGCATCCCTCACTCCCAAACATTGACGAATTCACACGGAAATTGCGTCGCTATGAAATACTATGTGTTCTAAGACATTTCTTTCTAAATCGAGTAACGTTTCTATGGAAACCACAGGATTTTCTTTTGGGATACGACAATCTCATTTCCGATCCACTAATCCTTCTTTACTGCATCCCTCACTCCCACACATTGACGAATTCACACGGAAATTGCGTCGCTATGAAATACTATGTGTTCTAAGACATTTCCTTCTAAATCGAGTAACGTTTCTATAGAAACGACAGGATTTTCTTTTGGGAGACGACAATCTCATTTCCGATCCACTAATCCTTCTTTACTGCATCCCTCACTCCCACACATTGACGATTTCACACGGAAATTGCGTCGCTATGAAATACGAGTACTATGTGTTCTAAGACATTTCCTTCTAAATCGAGTAACGTTTCTATGGAAACGACAGGATTTTCTTTTGGGATACAACAATCACATTTCCGATCCACTAATCCTTCTTTACTGCATCCCTCACTCCCAAACATTGAAGAATTCACACGGAAATTGCGTCGCTATGAAATACTATGTGTTCTAAGACATTTCCTTCTAAATCGAGTAACGTTTCTATGGAAACGACAGGATTTTCTTTTGGGATACGACAATCACATTTCCGATCCACTAATCCTTCTTTACTGCATCCCTCACTCCCACACATTGACGAATTCACACGGAAATTGCGTCGCTATGAATTACTATGGGTTCTATGACTTCTCCTTCTAAATCAAGTAACGTTTCTATGGACACGACAGGACTTTTTTTTGGGATACGACAATCTCATTTCCGATCCACTAATCCCTCTTTACTGCATCCCTCACTCCCAAACATTGACGAATTCACACGGAAATTGCGTCGCTATGAAATACTATGTGTTCTAAGACATTTCCTTCTAAATCGAAAAACGTTTATATGGAAACGACAGGATTTTCTTTTGGGATACGACAATCTCATTTCAGATCCACTAATCCTTCTTTACTGCATCCCTCACTCCCACACATTGACGAATTCACACGGAAATTGCGTCGCTATGAAATACTATGTGTTCTAAGACATTTCCTTCTAAATCGTGTAACGTTTCTATGGAAACGACAGGATTTTCTTTTGGGATACGACAATCTCATTTCCGATCCACTAATCCTTCTTTACTGCATCCCTCACTCCCACACATTGACGAATTCACACGGAAATTGCGTCGCTATGAAATACGAGTACTATGTGTTCTAAGACATTTCCTTCTAAATCGAGTAACGTTTCTATGGAAACGACAGGATTTTCTTTTGGGATACGACAATCACATTTCCGATCCACTAATCCTTCTTTACTGCATCCCTCCCTCCCAAACATTGACGAATTCACACGGAGATTCCATCGCTATGAAATACGAGTACTGTGTGTTCTAAGACATTTCCTTCTAAATCGAGTAACGTTTCTATGGAAGCGACAGGATTTTCTTTTGGGATACGACAATCTCATATCCGATCCACTAATCCTTCTTTACTGCATCCCTCACTCCCACACGTTGACGAATTCACACGGAAATTGCGTCGCTATGAAATACGAGTACTATGTGTTCTAAGACATTTCCTTCTAAATCGAGTAATGTTTCTATGGAAACAACAGGATTTTCTTTTGGGATACGACAATCTCATTTCCGATCCACTAATCCTTCTTTACTGCATCCCTCACTCCCACACATTGACGAAATCACACGGAAATTGCGTAGCTATGAAATACGAGTACTATGTGTTCTAAGACATTTCCTTCTAAATCGAGTAACGTTTATATGGAAACTACAGGATTTTCTTTTGGCATACGACAATCTCATTTCCGATCCACTAATCCTTCTTTACTGCATCCCTCACTCCCACACATTGACGAATTCACACGGAAATTGCGTTGCTATGAACTACTACGGGTTCTATGACTTCTCCTTCTAAATCGAGTAACGTGTCTATTTAAACGACAGGATTTTCTTTTGGGATACGACAATCTCATTTCCGATCCACTAATCCTTCTTTACTGCATCCCTCACTCCCACACATTGACGAATTCACACGGTAATTGCGTCGCTATGAAATACGAATACTATGTGTTCTAAGACATTTCCTTCTAAATCGAGTAACGTTTCTATGGAAACGACTGGATTTTCTTTTGGGATACGACAATCTCATTTCCGATCCTCTAATCCTTCTTTACTGCATCCCTCACTCCCACACATTGACGAAATCACACGGAAATTGCGTCGCTATGAAATACGAGTACTATGTGTTCTAAGACATTTCCTTCTAAATCGAGTAACGTTTCTATGGAAACGACAGGATTTTCTTTTGGGATACGACAATCGCATTTCCGATCCACTAATCCTTCTTTACTGCATCCCTCACTCCCACACATTCACGAATTCACACGGAAATTGCGTCGCTATGAATTACTATGGGTTCTATGACTTCTCCTTCTAAATCAAGTAACGTTTCTATGGAAACGACAGGACTTTTTTTTGGGATACGACAATCTCATTTCCGATCCACTAATCCTTCTTTACTGCATCCCTCACTCCCAAACATTGACGAATTCACACGGAAATTGCGTCGCTATGAAATACTATGTGTTCTAAGACATTTCTTTCTAAATCGAGTAACGTTTCTATGGAAACTACAGGATTTTCTTTTGGGATACGACAATCACAATTCCGATCCACTAATCCTTCTTTACTGCATCCCTCACTCCCACACATTGACGAATTCACACGGAAATTGCGTCGCTATGAAATACGAGTACTATGTGTTCTAAGACATTTCCTTCTAAATCGAGTAACGTTTCTATGGAAACGACAGGATTTTCTTTTGGGATACGACAATCTCATTTCCGATCCAATAATCCTTCTTTACTGCATCCCTCACTCCCACACATTGACGAAATCACACGGAAATTGCGTCGCTATGAATTACTACGGGTTCAATGACTTCTCCTTCAAAATCAAGTAACGTTTCTATGGAAACGACAGGACTTTTTTTTGGGATACGACAATCACATTTCCGATCCACTAATCCTTCTTTACTGCATCCCTCACTCCCAAACATTGACCAATTCACACGGAAATTGCGTCGCTATGAAATACTATGTGTTCTAAGACATTTCTTTCTAAATCGAGTAACGTTTCTATGGAAACGACAGGATTTTCTTTTGGGATACGACATTCACATTTCCGATCCACTAATCCTTCTTTACTGCATCCCTCACTCCCACACATTGACGAATTCACACGGAAATTCCGTCGCTGTGAAATACGGGTACTATGTGTTCTAAGACATTTCCTTCTAAATCGAGTAACGTTTCTATGGAAACGACAGGATTTTCTTTTGGGATACGACAATCTCATTTCCGATCCACTAATCCTTCTTTACTGCATCCCTCACTCCCAAACTTTGACGAATTCACACGGAAATTGCGTCGCTATGAATTACTGTGGGTTCTATGACTTCTCCTTCTAAATCAAGTAACGTTTCTATGGAAACTCAAGACTTTTTTTTGGGATACGACAATCTCATTTCCGATCCACTAATCCTTCTTTACTGCATCCCTCACTCCAAAACATTGACGAATTCACACGGAAATTGCGTCGCTATGAAATACTATGTGTTCTAAGACATTTCCTTCTAAATCGAGTAACGTTTATATGGAAACGACAGGTTTTTCTTTTGGGATACGACAATCTCATTTCCGATCCACTAATCCTTCTTTACTGCATCCCTCACTCCCACACATTGACGAATTCACACGGAAATTGCGTCGCTATGAAATACGAGTACTATGTGTTCTAAGACATTTCCTTCTAAATCGAGTAACGTTTCTATGGAAACGACAGGATTTTCTTTTGGGATACGACTATCTCATTTCCGATCCACTAATCCTTCTTTACTGCATCCCTCACTCCCACACATTGACGAATTCACACGGAAATTGCGTCGCTATGAAATACGAGTTCTATGTGTTCTAAGACATTTCCTTCTAAATCGAGTAACGTTTCTATGGAAACGACAGGATTTTCATGGGATACGACAATCTCATTTCCGATCCACTAATCCTTCTTTACTGCATCCGTCACTCCCACACATTGACGAATTGACACGAAAATTGCGTCGCTATGAAATACGAGTACTATGTGTTCTAAGACATTTGCTTCTAAATCGAGTAACGTTTCTATGGAAACGGCAGGATTTTCTTTTGGGATACGACAATCACATTTCCGATCCACTAATCCTTCTTTACTGCATCCCTCACTCCCAAACATTGACGTATTCACACGGAAATTCCGTAGCTATGAAATACGAGTACTATGTGTTCTAAGACATTTCCTTCTAAATCGAGTAACGTTTCTATGGAAACGACAGGATTTTCTTTTGGGATATGACAATCTCATTTCCGATCCACTAATCCTTCTTTACTGCATCCCTCACTCCTACACATTGACGAATTCACACGGAAATTCCGTCGCTATGAAATACGAGTACTATGTGTTCTAAGACATTTCCTTCTAAATCGAGTAACGTTTCTATGGAAACGACAGGATTTTCTTTTGGGATACGACAATCTCATTTCCGATCCACTAATCCTTCTTTACTGCATCCCTCACTCCCAAACTTTGACGAATTCACACGGAAATTGCGTCGCTATGAATTACTGTGGGTTCTATGACTTTTCCTTCTAAATCAAGTAACGTTTCTATGGAAACTCAAGACTTTTTTTTGGGATACGACAATCTCATTTCCGATCCACTAATCCTTCTTTACTGCATCCCTCACTCCAAAACATTGACGAATTCACACGGAAATTGCGTCGCTATGAAATACTATGTGTTCTAAGACATTTCCTTCTAAATCGAGTAACGTTTATATGGAAACGACAGGTTTTTCTTTTGGGATACGACAATCTCATTTCCGATCCACTAATCCTTCTTTACTGCATCCCTCACTCCCACACATTGACGAATTCACACGGAAATTGCGTCGCTATGAAATACGAGTACTATGTGTTCTAAGACATTTCCTTCTAAATCGAGTAACGTTTCTATGGAAACGACAGGATTTTCTTTTGGGATACGACTATCTCATTTCCGATCCACTAATCCTTCTTTACTGCATCCCTCACTCCCACACATTGACGAATTCACACGGAAATTGCGTCGCTATGAAATACGAGTTCTATGTGTTCTAAGACATTTCCTTCTAAATCGAGTAACGTTTCTATGGAAACGACAGGATTTTCATGGGATACGACAATCTCATTTCCGATCCACTAATCCTTCTTTACTGCATCCGTCACTCCCACACATTGACGAATTGACACGAAAATTGCGTCGCTATGAAATACGAGTACTATGTGTTCTAAGACATTTGCTTCTAAATCGAGTAACGTTTCTATGGAAACGGCAGGATTTTCTTTTGGGATACGACAATCACATTTCCGATCCACTAATCCTTCTTTACTGCATCCCTCACTCCCAAACATTGACGAATTCACACGGAAATTCCGTAGCTATGAAATACGAGTACTATGTGTTCTAAGACATTTCCTTCTAAATCGAGTAACGTTTCTATGGAAACGACAGGATTTTCTTATGGGATATGACAATCTCATTTCCGATCCACTAATCCTTCTTTACTGCATCCCTCACTCCTACACATTGACGAATTCACACGGAAATTCCGTCGCTATGAAATACGAGTACTATGTGTTCTAAGACATTTCCTTCTAAATCGAGTAACGTTTCTATGGAAACGACAGGATTTTCTTTTGGGATACTACAATCTCATTTCCGATCCACTAATCCTTCTTTACTGCTTCCCTCACTCCCACACATTGACGAATTCACACGGAAATTACGTCGCTATGAAATACGAGTACTATGTGTTCTAAGACATTTGCTTCTAAATCGAGTAACGTTTCTATGGAAACGGCAGGATTTTCTTTTGGGATACGACAATCACATTTCCGTTCCACTAATCCTTCTTTACTGCATCCCTCACTCCCAAACATTGACGAATTCACACGGAAATTCCGTCGCTATGAAATACGAGTATTATGTGTTCTAAGACATTTCCTTCTAAATCGACTAACGTTTCTATGGAAACGACAGGATTTTCTTTTGGGATACGACAATCACATTTCCGATCCACTAATCCTTCTTTACTGCATCCCTCACTCCCAAACATTGACGAATTCACACGGAAATTGCGTCGCTATGAAATACTATGTGTTCTAAGACATTTCTTTCTAAATCGAGTAACATTTCTATGGAAACGACAGGATTTTCTTTTGGGATACGACAATCACAATTCCGATCCACTAATCCTTCTTTACTGCATCCCTCACTCCCACACATTGACGAATTCACACGGAAATTGCTTCGCTATGAATTACTATGGGTTCTATGAATTCTCCTTCTAAATCAAGTAACGTTTCTATGGAAACGACAGGACTTTTTTTTGGGATACGACAATCACATTTCCGATCCACTAATCCTTCTTTACTGCATCCCTCACTCCCAAACATTGACGAATTCACACGGAAATTGCGTCGCTATGAAATACTATGTGTTCTAAGACATTTCTTTCTAAATCGAGTAACGTTTCTATGGAAACCACAGGATTTTCTTTTGGGATACGACAATCTCATTTCCGATCCACTAATCCTTCTTTACTGCATCCCTCACTCCCACACATTGACGAATTCACACGGATATTGCGTCGCTATGAAATACTATGTGTTCTAAGACATTTCCTTCTAAATCGAGTAATGTTTCTATGGAAACGACAGGATTTTGTTTTGGGAGACGACAATCTCATTTCCGATCCACTAATCCTTCTTTACTGCATCCCTCACTCCCACACATTGACGATTTCACACGGAAATTGCGTCGCTATGAAATACGAGTACTATGTGTTCTAAGACATTTCCTTCTAAATCGAGTAACGTTTCTATGGAAACGACAGGATTTTCTTTTGGGATACAACAATCACATTTCCGATCCACTAATCCTTCTTTACTGCATCCCTCACTCCCAAACATTGACGAATTCACACGGAAATTGCGTCGCTATGAAATACTATGTGTTCTAAGACATTTCCTTCTAAATCGAGTAACGTTTCTATGGAAACGACAGGATTTTCTTTTGGGATACGACAATCACATTTCCGATCCACTAATCCTTCTTTACTGCATCCCTCACTCCCACACATTGACGAATTCACACGGAAATTGCGTCGCTATGAAATACTATGTGTTCTAAGACATTTCCTTCTAAATCGAGTAACGTTTCTATGGAAACGACAGGATTTTCTTTTGGGATACGACAATCTCATTTCCGATCCACTAATCCTTCTTTACTGCATCCCTCACTCCCACACATTGACGAATTCACACGGAAATTGCGTCGCTATGAAATACGAGTACTATGTGTTCTAAGACATTTCCTTCTAAATCGAGTAACGTTTCTATGGAAACGACAGGATTTTCTTTTGGGATACGACAATCACATTTCCGATCCACTAATCCTTCTTTACTGCATCCCTCACTCCCAAACATTGACGAATTCACACGGAGATTCCATCGCTATGAAATACGAGTACTGTGTGTTCTAAGACATTTCCTTCTAAATCGAGTAACGTTTCTATGGAAACGACAGGATTTTCTTTTGGGATACGACAATCTCATTTCCGATCCACTAATCCTTCTTTACTGCATCCCTCACTCCCACACGTTGACGAATTCACACGGAAATTGCGTCGCTATGAAATACGAGTACTATGTGTTCTAGGACATTTCCTTCTAAATCGAGTAATGTTTCTATGGAAACAACAGGATTTTCTTTTGGGATACGACAATCTCATTTCCGATCCACTAATCCTTCTTTACTGCATCCCCCACTCCCACACATTGACGAAATCACACGGAAATTGCGTAGCTATGAAATACGAGTACTATGTGTTCTAAGACATTTCCTTCTAAATCGAGTAACGTTTATATGGAAACGACAGGATTTTCTTTTGGCATACGACAATCTCATTTCCGATCCACTAATCCTTCTTTACTGCATCCCTCACTCCCACACATTGACGAATTCACACGGAAATTGCGTCGTTATGAAATACGAGTACTATGTGTTCTAAGACATTTCCTTCTAAATCGAGTAACGTTTCTATGGAAACGACAGGATTTTCTTTTGGGATACGACAATCACATTTCCGATCCACTAATCCTTCTTTACTCCATCCCTCACTCCCAAACATTGACGAATTCACACGGAAATTGCGTTGCTATGAACTACTACGGGTTCTATGACTTCTCCTTCTAAATCGAGTAACGTGTCTATTTAAACGACAGGATTTTCTTTTGGGATACGACAATCTCATTTCCGATCCACTAATCCTTCTTTACTGCATCCCTCACTCCCACACATTGACGAATTCACACGGAAATTGCGTCGCTATGAAATACGAGTACTATGTGTTCTAAGACATTTCCTTCTAAATCGAGTAACGTTTCTATGGAAACGACAGGATTTTCTTTTGGGATACGACAATCTCATTTCCGATCCACTAATCCTTCTTTACTGCATCCCTCACTCCCACACATTGACGAATTCACACGGAAATTGCGTCGCTATGAAATACGAGTTCTATGTGTTCTAAGACATTTCCTTCTAAATCGAGTAACGTTTCTATGGAAACGACAGGATTTTCATGGGATACGACAATCTCATTTCCGATCCACTAATCCTTCTTTACTGCATCCGTCACTCCCACACATTGACGAATTGACACGAAAATTGCGTCGCTATGAAATACGAGTACTATGTGTTCTAAGACATTTGCTTCTAAATCGAGTAACGTTTCTATGGAAACGGCAGGATTTTCTTTTGGGATACGACAATCACATTTCCGATCCACTAATCCTTCTTTACTGCATCCCTCACTCCCAAAAATTGACGAATTCACACGGAAATTCCGTAGCTATGAAATACGAGTACTATGTGTTCTAAGACATTTCCTTCTAAATCGAGTAACGTTTCTATGGAAACGACAGGATTTTCTTTTGGGATACGACAATCTCATTTCCGATCCACTAATCCTTCTTTACTGCATCCCTCACTCCTACACATTGACGAATTCACACGGAAATTCCGTCGCTATGAAATACGAGTACTATGTGTTCTAAGACATTTCCTTCTAAATCGAGTAACGTTTCTATGGAAACGACAGGATTTTCTTTTGGGATACTACAATCTCATTTCCGATCCACTAATCCTTCTTTACTGCTTCCCTCACTCCCACACATTGACGAATTCACACGGAAATTACGTCGCTATGAAATACGAGTACTATGTGTTCTAAGACATTTGCTTCTAAATCGAGTAACGTTTCTATGGAAACGGCAGGATTTTCTTTTGGGATACGACAATCACATTTCCGTTCCACTAATCCTTCTTTACTGCATCCCTCACTCCCAAACATTGACGAATTCACACGGAAATTCCGTCGCTATGAAATACGAGTACTATGTGTTCTAAGACATTTCCTTCTAAATCGACTAACGTTTCTATGGAAACGACAGGATTTTCTTTCGGGATACGACAATCACATTTCCGATCCACTAATCCTTCTTTACTGCATCCCTCACTCCCAAACATTGACGAATTCACACGGAAATTGCGTCGCTATGAAATACTATGTGTTCTAAGACATTTCTTTCTAAATCGAGTAACATTTCTATGGAAACGACAGGATTTTCTTTTGGGATACGACAATCACAATTCCGATCCACTAATCCTTCTTTACTGCATCCCTCACTCCCACACATTGACGAATTCACACGGAAATTGCTTCGCTATGAATTACTATGGGTTCTATGACTTCTCCTTCTAAATCAAGTAACGTTTCTATGGAAACGACAGGACTTTTTTTTGGGATACGACAATCACATTTCCGATCCACTAATCCTTCTTTACTGCATCCCTCACTCCCAAACATTGACGAATTCACACGGAAATTGCGTCGCTATGAAATACTATGTGTTCTAAGACATTTCTTTCTAAATCGAGTAACGTTTCTATGGAAACCACAGGATTTTCTTTTGGGATACGACAATCTCATTTCCGATCCACTAATCCTTCTTTACTGCATCCCTCACTCCCACACATTGACGAATTCACACGGATATTGCGTCGCTATGAAATACTATGTGTTCTAAGACATTTCCTTCTAAATCGAGTAACGTTTCTATGGAAACGACAGGATTTTCTTTTGGGAGACGACAATCTCATTTCCGATCCACTAATCCTTCTTTACTGCATCCCTCACTCCCACACATTGACGATTTCACACGGAAATTGCGTCGCTATGAAATACGAGTACTATGTGTTCTAAGACATTTCCTTCTAAATCGAGTAACGTTTCTATGGAAACGACAGGATTTTCTTTTGGGATACAACAATCACATTTCCGATCCACTAATCCTTCTTTACTGCATCCCTCACTCCCAAACATTGACGAATTCACACGGAAATTGCGTCGCTATGAAATACTATGTGTTCTAAGACATTTCCTTCTAAATCGAGTAACGTTTCTATGGAAACGACAGGATTTTCTTTTGGGATACGACAATCACATTTCCGATCCACTAATCCTTCTTTACTGCATCCCTCACTCCCACACATTGACGAATTCACACGGAAATTGCGTCGCTATGAAATACTATGTGTTCTAAGACATTTCCTTCTAAATCGAGTAACGTTTCTATGGAAACGACAGGATTTTCTTTTGGGATACGACAATCTCATTTCCGATCCACTAATCCTTCTTTACTGCATCCCTCACTCCCACACATTGACGAATTCACACGGAAATTGCGTCGCTATGAAATACGAGTACTATGTGTTCTAAGACATTTCCTTCTAAATCGAGTAACGTTTCTATGGAAACGACAGGATTTTCTTTTGGGATACGACAATCACATTTCCGATCCACTAATCCTTCTTTACTGCATCCCTCACTCCCAAACATTGACGAATTCACACGGAGATTCCATCGCTATGAAATACGAGTACTGTGTGTTCTAAGACATTTCCTTCTAAATCGAGTAACGTTTCTATGGAAGCGACAGGATTTTCTTTTGGGATACGACAATCTCATTTCCGATCCACTAATCCTTCTTTACTGCATCCCTCACTCCCACACGTTGACGAATTCACACGGAAATTGCGTCGCTATGAAATACGAGTACTATGTGTTCTAAGACATTTCCTTCTAAATCGAGTAATGTTTCTATGGAAACAACAGGATTTTCTTTTGGGATACGACAATCTCATTTCCGATCCACTAATCCTTCTTTACTGCATCCCTCACTCCCACACATTGACGAAATCACACGGAAATTGCGTAGCTATGAAATACGAGTACTATGTGTTCTAAGACATTTCCTTCTAAATCGAGTAACGTTTATATGGAAACGACAGGATTTTCTTTTGGCATACGACAATCTCATTTCCGATCCACTAATCCTTCTTTACTGCATCCCTCACTCCCACACATTGACGAATTCACACGGAAATTGCGTCGCTATGAAATACGAGTACTATGTGTTCTAAGACATTTCCTTCTAAATCGAGTAACGTTTCTATGGAAACGACAGGATTTTCTTTTGGGATACGACAATCACATTTCCGATCCACTAATCTTTCTTTACTCCATCCCTCACTCCCAAACATTGACGAATTCACACGGAAATTGCGTTGCTATGAACTACTACGGGTTCTATGACTTCTCCTTCTAAATCGAGTAACGTGTCTATTTAAACGACAGGATTTTCTTTTGGGATACGACAATCTCATTTCCGATCCACTAATCCTTCTTTACTGCATCCCTCACTCCCACACATTGACGAATTCACACGGTAATTGCGTCGCTATGAAATACGAATACTATGTGTTCTAAGACATTTCCTTCTAAATCGAGTAACGTTTCTATGGAAACGACTGGATTTTCTTTTGGGATACGACAATCTCATTTCCGATCCACTAATCCTTCTTTACTGCATCCCTCACTCCCACACATTGACGAAATCACACGGAAATTGCGTCGCTATGAAATACGAGTACTATGTGTTCTAAGACATTTCCTTCTAAATCGAGTAACGTTTCTATGGAAACGACTGGATTTTCTTTTGGGATACGACAATCGCATTTCCGATCCACTAATCCTTCTTTACTGCATCCCTCACTCCCACACATTCACGAATTCACACGGAAATTGCGTCGCTATGAATTACTATGGGTTCTATGACTTCTCCTTCTAAATCAAGTAAAGTTTCTATGGAAACGACAGGACTTTTTTTTGGGATACGACAATCTCATTTCCGATCCACTAATCCTTCTTTACTGCATCCCTCACTCCCAAACATTGACGAATTCACACGGAAATTGCGTCGCTATGAAATACTATGTGTTCTAAGACATTTCTTTCTAAATCGAGTAACGTTTCTATGGAAACTACAGGATTTTCTTTTGGGATACGACAATCACAATTCCGATCCACTAATCCTTCTTTACTGCATCCCTCACTCCCACACATTGACGAATTCACACGGAAATTGCGTCGCTATGAAATACGAGTACTATGTGTTCTAAGACATTTCCTTCTAAATCGAGTAACGTTTCTATGGAAACGACAGGATTTTCTTTTGGGATACGACAATCTCATTTCCGATCCAATAATCCTTCTTTACTGCATCCCTCACTCCCACACATTGACGAAATCACACGGAAATTGCGTCGCTATGAATTACTACGGGTTCTATGACTTCTCCTTCTAAATCAAGTAACGTTTCTATGGAAACGACAGGACTTTTTTTTGGGATACGACAATCACATTTCCGATCCACTAATCCTTCTTTACTGCATCCCTCACTTCCCAACATTGACCAATTCACACGGAAATTGCGTCGCTATGAAATACTATGTGTTCTAAGACATTTCTTTCTAAATCGAGTAACGTTTCTATGGAAACGACAGGATTTTCTTTTGGGATACGACATTCACATTTCCGATCCACTAATCCTTCTTTACTGCATCCCTCACTCCCACACATTTACGAATTCACAAGGAAATTCCGTCGCTGTGAAATACGGGTACTATGTGTTCTAAGTCATTTCCTTCTAAATCGAGTAACGTTTCTATGGAAACGACAGGATTTTCTTTTGGGATACGACAATCTCATTTCCGATCCACTAATCCTTCTTTACTGCATCCCTCACTCCCAAACTTTGACGAATTCACACGGAAATTGCGTCGCTATGAATTACTGTGGGTTCTATGACTTCTCCTTCTAAATCAAGTAACGTTTCTATGGAAACTCAAGACTTTTTTTTGGGATACGACAATCTCATTTCCGATCCACTAATCCTTCTTTACTGCATCCCTCACTCCCAAACATTGACGAATTCACACGGAAATTGCGTCGCTATGAAATACTATGTGTTCTAAGACATTTCCTCTTAAATCGAGTAACGTTTATATGGAAACGACAGGATTTTCTTTTGGGATACGACAATCTCATTTCCGATCCACTAATCCTTCTTTACTGCATCCCTCACTCCCACACATTGACGAATTCACACGGAAATTGCGTCGCTATGAAATGCGAGTACTATGTGTTCTAAGACATTTCCTTCTAAATCGAGTAACGTTTCTATGGAAACGACAGGATTTTCTTTTGGGATACGACAATCACTTTTCCGATCCACTAATCCTTCTTTACTGCATCCCTCACTCCCAAACATTGACGAATTCACACGGAAATTGCGTCGCTATGAAATACTATGTGTTGTAAGACATTTCCTTCTAAATCGAGTAACGTTTCTATGGAAACGACAGGATTTTCTTTTGGGATACGACAATCACATTTCCGATCCACTAATCCTTCTTTACTGCATCCCTCACTCCCACACATTGACGAATTCACACGGAAATTGCGTCGCTATGAATTACTATGGGTTCTATGACTTCTCCTTCTAAATCAAGTAACGTTCCTATGGAAACGACAGGACTTTTTTTTGGGACACGACAATCTCATTTCCGATCCACTAATCCTTCTTTACCGCATCCCTCACTCCCAAACATTGACGAATTCACACGGAAATTGCGTCGCTATGAAATACTATGTGTTCTAAGACATTTCCTTCTAAATCGAGTAACGTTTATATGGAAACGACAGGATTTTCTTTTGGGATACGACAATCTCATTTCAGATCCACTAATCCTTCTTTACTGCATCCCTCACTCCCACACATTGACCAATTCACACGGAAATTGCGTCGCTATGAAATACTATGTGTTCTAAGACATTTCCTTCTAAATCGAGTAACGTTTGTATGGAAACGACAGGATTTTCTTTTGGGATACGACTATCTCATTTCCGATCCACTAATCCTTCTTTACTGCATCCCTCACTCCCACACATTGACGAATTCACACGGAAATTGCGTCGCTATGAAATACGAGTACTATATGTTCTAAAACATTTCCTTCTAAATCGAGTAACGTTTCTATGGAAACGACAGGATTTTCTTTTGGGATACGACAATCACATTTCCGATCCACTAATCCTTCTTTACTGCATCCCTCACTCCCAAACATTGACGAATTCACACGGAAATTCCGTCGCTATGAAATACGAGTACTGTGTGTTCTAAGACATTTCCTTCTAAATCCAGTAACGTTTCTATGGAAGCGACAGGATTTTCTTTTGGGATACGACAATCTCATTTCCGATCCACTAATCCTTCTTTACTGCATCCCTCACTCCCACACATTGACGAATTCACACGGAATTTGCGTCGCTATGAAATACGAGTACTATGTGGTCTAAGACATTTCCTTCTAAATCGAGTAATGTTTCTATGGAAACGACAGGATTTTCTTTTGGGATACGACAATCTCATTTCCGATCCACTAATCCTTCTTTACTGCATCCCTCACTCCCACACATTGACGAAATCACACGGAAATTGCGTAGCTATGAAATACGAGTACTATGTGTTCTAAGACATTTCCATCTAAATCGAGTAACGTTTCTATGGAAACGACAGGATTTTCTTTTGGGATACGACAATCTCATTTCCGATCCACTAATCCTTCTTTACTGCATCCCTCACTCCCACACATTGACGAATTCACACGGAAATTGCGTCGCTATGAAATACGAGTACTATGTGTTCTAAGACATTTCCTTCTAAATCGAGTAACGTTTCTATGGAAACGACAGGATTTTCTTTTGGGATACGACAATCACATTTCCGATCCACTAATCCTTCTTTACTCCATCCCTCACTCCCAAACATTGACGAATTCACACGGAAATTGCGTCGCTAAGAACTACTACGGGGTCTATGACTTCTCCTTCTAAATCGAGTAACGTGTCTATTTAAACGACAGGATTTTCTTTTGGGATACGACAATATCATTTCCGATCCACTAATCCTTCTTTACTGCATCCCTCACTCCCACACATTGACGAATTCACACGGAAATTGCGTAGCTATAAAATACGAGTACTATGTGTTCTAAGACATTTCCTTCAAAATCGAGTAACGTTTCTATTGAAAC
Source organism: Schistocerca piceifrons (assembly GCF_021461385.2). Lineage (NCBI taxonomy): Eukaryota > Metazoa > Arthropoda > Insecta > Orthoptera > Acrididae > Schistocerca > Schistocerca piceifrons. The sequence goes on from NW_025728287.1 coordinate 767,179, forward strand.
GACTGGATTTTCTTTTGGGGTACGACAATCTCATTTCCGATCCATTAATCCTTCTTTACTGCATCCCTCACTCCCACACATTGACGAATTCACACGGAAATTATGTCGATATGAAATACGAGTACTATGTGTTCTAAGACATTTCCTTCTAAATCGAGTAACGTTTCTATGGAAACGACAGGATTTTCTTTTGGGATACGACAATCGCATTTTCGATCCACTAATCCTTCTTTACTGCATCCCTCACTCCCACACATTCACGAATTCACACGGAAATTGCGTCGCTATGAATTACTATGGGTTCTATGACTTCTCCTTCTAAATCAAGTAACGTTTCTATGGAAACGACAGGACTTTTTTATGGGATACGACAATCTCATTTCCGATCCACTAATCCTTCTTTACTGCATCCCTCACTCCCAAACATTGACGAATTCACACGGAAATTGCGTCGCTATGAAATACTATGTGTTCTAAGACATTTCTTTCTAAATCGAGTAACGTTTCTATGGAAACTACAGGATTTTCTTTTGGGATACGACAAACACAATTCCGATCCACTAATCCTTCTTTACTGCATCCCTCACTCCCACACATTGACGAATTCACACGGAAATTGCGTCGCTATGAAATACGAGTACCATGTGTTCTAAGACATTTCCTTCTAAATCGAGTAACGTTTCTATGGAAACGACAGGATTTTCTTTTGGGATACGACAATCTCATTTCCGATCCAATAATCCTTCTTTACTGCATCCCTCACTCCCAAACATTGACGAATTCACACGGAAATTGCGTCGCTATGAAATACTATGTGTTCTAAGACATTTCTTTCTAAATCGAGTAACGTTTCTATGGAAACGACAGGATTTTCTTTTGGGATACGACAATCTCATTTCCGATCCACTAATCCTTCTTTACTGCATCCCTCACTCCCACACATTGACGAATTCACACGGAAATCGCGTCGCTATGAATTACTATGGGTTCTATGACTTCTCCTTCTAAATCAAGTAACGTTTCCATGGAAACGACAGGACTTTTTTTTGGGATACGACAATCTCATTTCCGATCCACTAATCCTTCTTTACTGCATCCCTCACTCCCAAACATTGACGAATTCACACGGAAATTGCGTCGCTATGAAATACTATGTGTTCTAAGACATTTCCTTCTAAATCGAGTAACGTTTATATGGAAACGACAGGATTATCTTTTGGGATACGACAATCTCATTTCAGATCCACTAATCCTTCTTTACTGCATCCCTCACTCCCACACATTGACGAATTCAAACGGTAATTCCGTCGCTATGAAATACGAGTACTATGTGTTCTAAGACATTTCCTTCTAAATCGAGTAACGTTTCTATGGAAACGACAGGATTTTCTTTTGGGAGACGACAATCTCATTTCCGATCCACTAATCCTTCTTTACTGCATCCCTCACTCCCACACATTGACGAATTCACACGGAAATTGCGTCGCTATGAAACACGAGTACTATGTGTTCTACGACATTTCCTTCTAAATCGAGTAACGTTTCTATGGAAACGACAGGATTTTCTTTTGGGATACGACAATCACATTTCCGATCCACTAATCCTTCTTTACTGCATCCCTCACTCCCAAACATTGACGAATTCACACGGAAATTCCGTCGCTATGAAATACGAGTACTATGTGTTCTAAGACATTTCCTTCTAAATCGAGTAACGTTTCTATGGAAACGACAGGATTTTCTTTTGGGATACGACAATCACATTTCCGATCCACTAATCCTTCTTTACTGCATCCCTCACTCCCACACATTGACGAATTCACACGGAAATACCGTCGCTATGAAATACGAGTACTATGTGATCTAAGACATTTCCTTCTAAATCGAGTAACGTCCTATGGAAACGACATGATTTTCTTTTGGGATACGACAATCACATTTCCGATCCACTAATCCATCTTTACCTGCATCCCTCACTCCCAAACATTGACGAATTCACACGGAAATTGCGTCACTATGAAATACTATGTGTTCTAAGACATTTCTTTCTAAAACGAGTAACGTTTCAATGGAAACGACAGAATTTTCTTTTGGGATACGACAATCTCATTTCCGATCCACTAATCCTTCTTTACTGCATCCCTCACTCCCACACATTGACGAATTCACACGGAAGTTGCGTCGCTATGAAATACGAGTACTGTGTGTTCTAAGACATTTCCTTCTAAATCGAGTAACGTTTCTATGGAAGCGACAGGATTTTCTTTTATGATACGACAATCTCATTTCCGATCCACTAATCCTTCTTTACTGCATCCCTCACTCCCACACATTGACGAATTCACACGGAAATTGCGTCGCTATGAAATACGAGTACTATGTGTTCTAAGACATTTCCTTCTAAATCGAGTAATGTTTCTATGGAAACGACAGGATTTTCTTTTGGGATACGACAATCTCATTTCCGATCCACTAATCCTTCTTTACTGCATCCCTCACTCCCACACATTGACGAAATCACACGGAAATTGCGTAGCTATGAAATACGAGTACTATGTGTTCTAAGACATTTCCTTCTAAGTCGAGTAACGTTTCTATGGAAACGACAGGATTTTCTTTTGGGATACGACAATCTCATTTCCGATCCACTAATCCTTCTTTACTGCATCCCTCACTCCCACACATTGACGAATTCACACGGAAATTGCGTCGCTATGAAATACGAGTACTATGTGTTCTAAGACATTTCCTTCTAAATCGAGTAACGTTTCTATGGATACGACTGGATTTTCTTTTGGGATACGACAATCTCATTTCCGATCCACTAATCCTTCTTTACTGCATCCCTCACTCCCACACATTGACGAATTCACACGGAAATTGCGTCGCTATGAAATACGAGTACTATGTGTTCTAAGACATTTCCTTCTAAATCGAGTAACGCTTCTATGGAAACGACAGGATTTTCTTTTGGGATACGACAATCGCATTTCCGATCCACTAATCCTTCTTTACTGCATCCCTCACTCCAACACATTCACGAATTCACACGGAAATTGCGTCGCTATGAATTACTATGGGTTCTATGACTTCTCCTTCTAAATCAAGTAACGTTTCTATGGAAACGACAGGACTTTTTTTTGGGATACGACAATCTCATTTCCGATCCACTAATCCTTCTTTACTGCATCCCTCACTCCCAAACATTGACGAATTCACACGGAAATTGCGTCGCTATGAAATACTATGTGTTCTAAGGCATTTCTTTCTAAATCGAGTATCGTTTCTATGGAAACTACAGGATTTTCTTTTGGGATACGACAATCACAATTCCGATCCACTAATCCTTCTTTACTGCATCCCTCACTCCCACACATTGACGAATTCACACGGAAATTGCGTCGCTATGAAATACGAGTACTATGTGTTCTAAGACATTTCCTTCTAAATCGAGTAACGTTTCTATGGAAACGACAGGATTTTCTTTTGGGATACGACAATCTCATTTCCGATCCAATAATCCTTCTTTACTGCATCGCTCACTCCCACACATTGACGAAATCACACGGAAATTGCGTCGCTATGAATTACTATGGGTTCTATGACTTCTCCTTCTAAATCAAGTAACGTTTCTATGGAAACGACAGGACTTTATTTTGGGATACGACAATCTCATTTCCGATCCACTAATCCTTCTTTACTGCATCCCTCACTCCCAAACATTGACGAATTCACACGGAAATTGCGTCGCTATTAAATACTATGTGTTCTAAGACATTTCCTTCTAAATCGAGTAACGTTTATATGGAAACGACAGGATTATCTTTTGGGATACGACAATCTCATTTCAGATCCACTAATCCTTCTTTACTGCATCCCTCACTCCCACACATTGACGAATTCACACGGAAATTCCGTCGCTATGAAATACGAGTACTATGTGTTCTAAGACATTTCCTTCTAAATCGAGTAACGTTTCTATGGAAACGACTGGATTTTCTTTTGGGAGACGGCAATCTCATTTCCGATCCACTAATCCTTCTTTACTGCATCCCTCACTCCCACACATTGACGAATTCACACGGAAATTGCGTCGCTATGAAACACGAGTACTATGTGTTCTAAGACATTTCCTTCTAAATCGACTAACGTTTCTATGGAAACGACAGGATTTTCTTTTGGGATACGACAATCACATTTCCGATCCACTAATCTTTCTTTACTGCATCCCTCACTCCCAAACATTGACGAATTCACACGGAAATTGCGTCGCTATGAAATACTATGTGTTCTAAGACATTTCCTTCTAAATCGAGTAACGTTTCTATGGAAACGACAGGATTTTCTTTTGGGATACGACAATCACATTTCCGATCCACTAATCCTTCTTTACTGCATCCCTCACTCCCACACATTGACGAATTCACACGGAAATTGCGTCGCTATGAAATACGAGTACTATGTGTTCTAAGACATTTCCTTCTAAATCGAGTAATGTTTCTATGGAAACGACAGGATTTTCTTTTGGGATACGACAATCTCATTTCCGATCCACTAATCCTTCTTTACTGCATCCCTCACTCCCAAACATTGACGAATTCACACGGAAATTCCGTCGCTATGAAATACGAGTACTATGTGTTCTAAGACATTTCCTTCTAAATCGAGTAACGTTTCTATGGAAACGACAGGATTTTCTTTTGGGATACGACAATCACATTTCCGATCCACTAATCCTTCTTTACTGCATCCCTCACTCCCACACATTGACGAATTCACACGGAAATACCGTTGCTATGAAATACGAGTACTATGTGATCTAAGACTTTTCCTTCTAAATCGAGTAACGTTTCTATGGAAACGACAGGATTTTCTTTTGGGATACGACAATCACATTTCCGATCCACTAATCCATCTTTACCTGCATCCCTCACTCCCAAACATAGACGAATTCACACGGAAATTGCGTCGCTATGAAATACTATGTGTTCTAAGACATTTCTTTCTAAATCGAGTAACGTTTCAATGGAAACGACAGAGTTTTCTTTTGGGATACGACAATCTCATTTCCGATCCACTAATCCTTCTTTTCTGCATCCCTCACTCCCACACAATGACGAATTCACACGGAAATTGCGTCGCTATGAAATACGAGTACTATGTGTTCTAAGACATTTCCTTCTAAATCGAGTAACGTTTCTGTGGAAACGACAGAATTTTCTCTTGGGATACGACAATCACATTTCCGATCCACTAATCCTTCTTTACTGCATCTCTCACTCCCACACATTGACGAATTCACACGGAAATTGCGTCGCTATGAATTACTATGGGTTCTATGACTTCTCCTTCTAAATCAAGTAACGTTTCTATGGAAACGACAGGACTTTTTTTTGGGATACGACAATCTCATTTCTGATCCACTAATCCTTCTTTACTGCATCCCTCACTCCCAAACATTGACGAATTCACACGGAAATCGCGCCGCTATGAAATACTATGTGTTCTAAGACATTTCCTTCTAAATCGAGTAACGTTTCTATGGAAACGACAGGATTTTCTTTTGGGATACGACAATCTCATTTCCGATCCACTAATCCTTCTTTACTGCATCTCTCACTCCCACACATTCACGAATTCACACGGAAATTGCGTCGCTATGAATTTCTATGGGTTCTATGACTTCACCTTCTAAATCAAGTAATGTTTCTATGGAAACGACAGGACTTTTTTTTGGGATACGACTATCTCATTTCCGATCCACTAATCTTTCTTTACTGCATCCCTCACTCCCAAACATTGACGAATTCACACGGAAATTGCGTCGCTATGAAATAGTATGTGTTCTAAGACATATCTTTCTAAATCGAGTAACGTTTCTATGGAAACGACAGGATTTTCTTTTGGGATACGACAATCACAATTCCGATCCACTAATCCTTCTTTACTGCATCCCTCACTCCCAAACATTGACGAATTCACACGGAAATTGCGTCGCTATGAAATACGAGTACTATGTGTTCTAAGACATTTCCTTCTAAGTCGAGTAACGTTCCTATGGAAACGACAGGATTTTCTTTTGGGATACGACAATCTCATTTCCGATCCACTAATCCTTCTTTACTGCATCCCTCACTCCCACACATTGACGAAATCACACGGAAATTGCGTCGCTATGAATTACTATGGGTTCTGTGACTTCTCCTTCTAAATCAAGTAACGTTTCTATGGAAACGACAGGACTTTTTTTTGGGATACGACAATCACATTTCCGATCCACTAATCCTTCTTTACTGAATCCCTCACTCCCAAACATTGACGAATTCACACGGAAATTGCGTCCCTATGAAATACTATGTGTTCTAATTGTAGTGACGTAACAAGACTGTTACGCCACACGGTAGTAGCCAAAAGAAAGGCACGCTAGACTAATGCTGTGGCCGATAGTGCACGAACGGCAATAAGCAGACGGGCGTGAAGTCTGGAACATGAGAACTTATGAATGAATAAGAAGAAAAGTATGTAGATGCTTTTTACTTAACTTTTATTTATTCCTTGGAATACATCTCTCTTGATTACTCGTAAGCTATAGGCACTGATACAAATGGCTCCTTGCTAGTTCGTAGCCATTAACTTCTGATGGCTATTCTGTCTCTCGGCTAATGAGAGAGAAAGGCTTCGTACAACTGGGCGATAGCTAGGTTCGCGTACAACTGGGCGGTAGCTTGGTTCTCGTACAACTGGGGTCGAGTCCACTCTCGTATCACGAGACCTGCCTTGGTGGTGGCGCTAGGTCTGCGATCACAGTGGCGACACGCGGGTCCGACATGTACTACATGGACCGCGGCCGATTTAAACTACCACCTAGCAAGTGTGGTGTCTGGCGGTGACACCACACTAATACATTTCTTTCTAAATCGAGTAACGTTTCAATGGAAACGACAGATTTTTCTTTTGGGATACGACAATCTCATTTCCGATCCACTAATCCTTCTTCACTGCATCCCTCACTCCCACACATTGACGAATTCACACGGAAATTGCGTCGCTATGAAACACGAGTACTATGTGTTCTAAGACATTTCCTTCTAAATCGAGTAACGTTTCTGTGGAAACGACAGGATTTTCATTTGGGATATGACAATCACATTTCCGATCCACTAATCCTTCTTTACTGCATCTCTCACTCCCACACATTGACGAATTCACACGGAAATTGCGTCGCTATGAATTACTATGGGTTCTATGACTTCTCCTTCTAAATCAAGTAACGTTTCTATGGAAACGACAGGACTTTTTTTTGGGATACGACAATCTCATTTCCGATCCACTAATCCTTCTTTACTGCATCCCTCACTCCCAAACATTGACGAATTCACACGGAAATTGCGTCGCTATGAAATACTATGTGTTCTAAGACATTTCTTTCTAAATCGAGTAAAGTTTCTACGGAAACTACAGGATTTTCTTTTGGGATACGACAATCACAATTCCGATCCACTAATCCTTCTTTACTGCATCCCTCACTCCCACACATTGACGAATTCACACGGAAATTGCGTCGCTATGAAATACGAGTACTATGTGTTCTAAGACATTTCCTTCTAAATCAAGTAATGTTTCTATGGAAACGACAGGATTTTCTTTTGGGATAAGACAATCTCATTTCCGATCCACTAATCCTTATTTACTGCATCCCTCACTCCCACACATTGACGAATTCACACGGAAATTGCGTAGCTATGAAATACGAGTACTACGTGTTCTAAGACATTTCCTTCTAAATCGAGTAACGTTTCTATGGAAACGACAGGATTTTCTTTTGGGATACGACAATCTCATTTCCGATCCACTAATCCTTCTTTACTGCATCCCTCACTCCCACACATTGACGAATTCACACCGAAATTGCGTCGCTATGAAATACGAGTACAATGTGTTATAAGACATTTCCTTCTAAATCGAGTAACGTTTCTGTGGAAACGACAGGATTTTCTTTTGGGATACGACAATCATATTTCCGATCCACTAATCCTTCTTTACTCCATCCCTCACTCCCAAACATTGACGAATTCACACGGAAATTGCGTCGCTATGAAACACTATGGGTTCTATGACTTCTCCTTCTAAATCGAGTAACGTGTCTATTTAAACGACAGGATTTTCTTTTGGGATACGACAATCTCATTTCCGATCCACTAATCCTTCTTTACTGCATCCCTCACTCCCACACATTGACGAATTCACACGGAAATTGCGTCGCTATGAAATACGAGTACTATGTGTTCTAAGACATTTCCTTCTAAATCGAGTAACGTTTCTGTGGAAACGACAGGATTTTCTTTTGGGATACGACAATCACATTTCCGATCCACTAATCCTTCTTTACTGCATCTCTCACTCCCACACATTGACGAATTCACACAAAAATTGCGTCGCTATGAAATACTATGTGTTCTAAGACATTTCCTTCTAAATCGAGTAACGTTTCTATGGAAACGACAGGATTTTCTTTTGGGAGACGACAATCTCATTTCCGATCCACTAATCCTTCTTTACTGCATCCCTCACTCCCACACATTGACGAATTCACACGGGAATTGCGTCGCTATGAAATACGAGTACTATGTGTTCTAAGACATTTCCTCCTAAATCGAGTAACGTTTCTATGGAAACGACAGGATTTTCTTTTGGGATACGACAATCTCATTTCCGATCCACTAATACTTCTTTACTGCATCCGTCACTCCCACACATTGACGAATTCACACGGAAATTGCGTCGCTATGAAATACGAGTACTATGTGTTCTAAGACATTTCCTTCTAAATCGAGTAACGATTCTATGGAAACGACAGGATTTTCTTTTGGGATACGACAATCACATTTCCGATCCACTAATCCTTCTTTACTGCATCCCTCACTCCCAAACATTGACGAATTCACACGGAAATTCCGTCGCTATGAAATACGAGTACTATGTGTTCTAAGACATTTCCTTCTAAATCGAGTAACGTTTCTATGGAAACGACAGGATTTTCTTTTGGGATACGACAATCACACTTCCGATGCACTAATCCTTCTTTACTGCATCCCTCACTCCCACACATTGACGAATTCACACGGAAATACCGTCGCTATGAAATACGAGTACTATGTGATCTAAGACATTTCCTTCTAAATCGAGTAACGTTTCTATGGAAACGAAAGGATTTTCTTTTGGGATACGACAATCACATTTCCGATCCACTAATCCATCTTTACCTGCATCCCTCACTCCCAAACATTGACGAATTCACACGGAAATTGCGTCGCTATGAAATACTATGTGTTCTAAGACATTTCTTTCTAAATCGAGTAACGTTTCAATGGAAACGACAGAATTTTCTTTTGGGATACGACAATCTCATTTCCGATCCACTAATCCTTCTTTACTGCATCCCTCACTCCCACACAATGACGAATTCACACGGAAATTGCGTCGCTATGAAATACGAGTACTATGTGTTCTAAGACATTTCCTTCTAAATCGAGTAACGTTTCTGTGGAAACGACAGGATTTTCTCTTGGGATACGACAATCACATTTCCGATCCACTAATCCTTCTTTACTGCATCTCTCACTCCCACACATTGACGAATTCACACGGAAATTGCGTCGCTATGAATTACTATGGGTTCTATGACTTCTCCTTCTAAATCAAGTAACGTTTCTATGGAAACGACAGGACTTTTTTTTGGGATACGACAATCTCATTTCCGATCCACTAATCCTTCTTTACTGCATCCCTCAGTCCCACACATTGACGAATTCACACGGAAATTCCGTCGCTATGAAATACGAGTACTATGTGTTCTAAGACATTTCCTTCTAAATCGAGTAACGTTTCTATGGAAACGACAGGATTTTCTTTTGGGAGACGACAATCTCATTTCCGATCCACTAATCCTTCTTTACTGCATCCCTCACTCCCACACATTGACGAATTCACACGGAAATTGCGTCGCTATGAAATACGAGTACTATGTGTTCTAAGACATTTCGTTCTAAATCGAGTAACGTTTCTATGGAAACGACAGGATTTTCTTTTGGGATACGTCAATCACATTTCCGATCCACTAATCCTTCTTTACTGCATCCCTCACTCCCAAACATTGACGAATTCACACGGAAATTGCGTCGCTATGAAATACTATGTGTTCTAAGACATTTCCTTCTAAATCGAGTAACGTTTCTATGGAAACGACAGGTTTTTCTTTTGGGATACGACAATCACATTGTCGATCCACTAATCCTTCTTTACTGCATCCCTCACTCCCACACATTGACGAATTCACACGGAAATTGCGTCGCTATGAAATACGAGTACTATGTGTTCTAAGACATTTCCTTCTAAATCAAGTAATGTTTCTATGGAAACGACTGGATTTTCTTTTGGGATAAGACAATCTCATTTCCGATCCACTAATCCTTATTTACTGCATCCCTCACTCCCACACATTGACGAATTCACACGGAAATTGCGTAGCTATGAAATACGAGTACTACGTGTTCTAAGACATTTCCTTCTAAATCGAGTAACGTTTCTATGGAAACGACAGGATTTTCTTTTGGGATACGACAATCTCATTTCCGATCCACTAATCCTTCTTTACTGCATCCCTCACTCCCACACATTGACGAATTCACACCGAAATTGCGTCGCTATGAAATACGAGTACTATGTGTTCTAAGACATTTCCTTCTAAATCGAGTAACGTTTCTATGGAAACGACAGGATTTTCTTTTGGGATACGACAATCACATTTCCGATCCACTAATCCTTCTTTACTCCATCCCTCACTCCCAAACATTGACGAATTCACACGGAAATTGCGTCGCTTTGAACTACTATGGGTTCTATGACTTCTCCTTCTAAATCGAGTAACGTGTCTATTTAAACGACAGGATTTTCTTTTGGGATACGACAATCTCATTTCCGATCCACTAATCCTTCTTTACTGCATCCCTCACTCCCACACATTGACGAATTCACACGGAAATTGCGTCGCTATGAAATACGAGTACTATGTGTTCTAAGACATTTCCTTCTAAATCGAGTAACGTTTCTGTGGAAACGACAGGATTTTCTTTTGGGATACTACAATCACTTTTCCGATCCACTAATCCTTCTTTACTGCATCTGTCACTCCCACACATTGACGAATTCACACGGAAATTGCGTCGCTATGAAATACAATGTGTTCTAAGACATTTCCTTCTAAATCGAGTAACGTTTCTATGGAAACGACAGGATTTTCTTTTGGGAGACGACAATCTCATTTCCGATCCACTAATCCTTCTTTACTGCATCCCTCACTCCCACACATTGACGAATTCACACGGAAATTGCGTCGCTATGAAATACGAGTATTATGTGTTCTAAGACATTTCCTTCTAAATCGAGTAACGTTTCTATGGAAACGACAGGATTTTCTTTTGGGATACGACAATCTCATTTCCGATCCACTAATCCTTCTTTACTGCATCCGTCACTCCCACACATTGACGAATTCACACGGAAATTGCGTCGCTATGAAATACGAGTACTATGTGTTCTAAGACATTTCCTTCTAAATCGAGTAACGTTTCTATGGAAACGACAGGATTTTCTTTTGGGATACGACAATCACATTTCCGATCCACTAATCCTTCTTTACTGCATCCCTCACTCCCAAACATTGACGAATTCACACGGAAATTCCGTCGCTATGAAATACGAGTACTATGTGTTCTAAGACATTTCCTTCTAAATCGAGTAACGTTTCTATGGAAACGACAGGATTTTCTTTTGGGATACGACAATCACATTTCCGATCCACTAATCCTTCTTTACTGCATCCCTCACTCCCACACATTGACGAATTCACACGGAAATACCGTCGCTATGAAATACGAGTACTATGTGATCTAAGACATTTCCTTCTAAATCGAGTAACGTTTCTATGGAAACGACAGGATTTTCTTTTGGGACACGACAATCACATTTCCGATCCACTAATCCATCTTTACCTGCATCCCTCACTCCCAAACATTGACGAATTCACACGGAAATTGCGTCGCTATGAAATACTATGTGTTCTAAGACATTTCTTTCTAAATCGAGTAACGTTCAATGGAAACGACAGAATTTTCTTTTGGGATACGACAATCTCATTTCCGATCCACTAATCCTTCTTTACTGCATCCCTCACTCCCACACAATGACGAATTCACACGGAAATTGTGTCGCTATGAAATACTATGTGTTCTAAGACATTTCCTTCTAAATCGAGTAACGTTTCTGTGGAAACGACAGGATTTTCTTTTGGGATACGACAATCTCATTTCAGATCCACTAATCCTTCTTTACTGCATCACTCACTCCCACACATTCACGAATTCACACGGAAATTGCGTCGCTATGAATTTCTATGGGTTCTATGACTTCTCCTTCTAAATCAAGTAATGTTTCTATGGAAACGACAGGACTTTTTTTTGGGATACGACTATCTCATTTCCGATCCACTAATCCTTCTTTACTGCATCCCTCACTCCCAAACATTGACGAATTCACACGGAAATTGCTTCGCTATGAAATACTATGTGTTCTAAGACATTTCTTTCTAAATCGAGTAACGTTTCTATGGAAACGACAGGATTTTCTTTTGGGATACGACAATCACAATTCCGATCCACTAATCCTTCTTTACTGCATCCCTCACTCCCAAACTTTGACGAATTCACACGGAAATTGCGTCGCTATGAAATACGAGTACTATGTGTTCTAAGACATTTCCTTCTAAGTCGAGTAACGTTTCTATGGAAACGACAGGATTTTCTTTTGGGATACGACAATCTCATATCCGATCCACTAATCCTTCTTTACTGCATCCCTCACTCCCACACATTGACGAAATCACACGGAAATTGCGTCGCTATGAAATACGAGTACTATGTGTCCTAAGATATTTCCTTCTAAATCGAGTAACGTTTCTGTGGAAACGACAGGATTTTCTTTTGGGATACGACAATCACATTTCCGATCCACTAATCCTTCTTCACTGCATCCCTCACTCCCACACATTGACGAATTCACACGGAAATTGCGTCGCTATGAAATACGAGTACTATGTGTTCTAAGACATTTCCTTCTAAATCGAGTAACGTTTCTATGGAAACGACAGGATTTTCTTTTGGGATACGACAATCACATTTCCGATCCACTAATCCTTCTTTACTGCATCTCTCACTCCCACACATTGACGAATTCACACGGAAATTGCGTCGCTATGAAATACTATGTGTTCTAAGACATTTCCTTCTAAATCGAGTAACGTTTCTATGGAAACGACAGGATTTTCTTTTGGGAGACGACAATCTCATTTCCGATCCACTAATCCTTCTTTACTGCATCCCTCACTCCCACACATTGACGAATTCACACGGAAATTGCGTCGCTATGAAATACGAGTACTATGTGTTCTAAGACATTTCCTTCTAAATCGAGTAACGTTTCTATGGAAACGACAGGATTTTCTTTTGGGATACGACAATCTCATTTCCGATCCACTAATCCTTCTTTACTGCATCCGTCACTCCCACACATTGACGAATTCACACGGAAATTGCGTCGCTATGAAATACGAGTACAATGTGTTCTAAGACATTTCCTTCTAAATCGAGTAACGTTTCTATGGAAACGACAGGATTTTCTTTTGGGATACGACAATCACATTTCCGATCCACTAATCCTTCTTTACTGCATCCCTCACTCCCAAACATTGACGAATTCACACGGAAATTCCGTCGCTATGAAATACGAGTACTATGTGTTCTAAGACATTTCCTTCTAAATCGAGTAACGTTTCTATGGAAACGACAGGATTTTCTTTTGGGATACGACAATCACATTTCCGATCCACTAATCCTTCTTTACTGCATCCCTCACTCCCACACATTGACGAATTCACACGGAAATACCGTCGCTATGAAATACGAGTACTATGTGATCTAAGACATTTCTTTCTAAATCGAGTAACGTTTCTATGGAAACGACAGGATTTTCTTTTGGGATACGACAATCACATTTCCGATCCACTAATCCATCTTTACCTGCATCCCTCACTCCCAAACATTGACGAATTCACACGGAAATTGCGTCGCTATGAAATACTATGTGTTCTAAGACATTTCTTTCTAAATCGAGTAACGTTTCAATGGAAACGACAGAATTTTCTTTTGGGATACGACAATCTCATTTCCGATCCACTAATCCTTCTTTACTGCATCCCTCACTCCCACACAATGACGAATTCACACGGAAATTGTGTCGCTATGAAATACTATGTGTTCTAAGACATTTCCTTCTAAATCGAGTAACGTTTCTGTGGAAACGACGGGATTTTCTTTTGGGATACGACAATCTCATTTCAGATCCACTAATCCTTCTTTACTGCATCACTCACTCCCACACATTCACGAATTCACACGGAAATTGCGTCGCTATGAATTTCTATGTGTTCTATGACTTCTCCTTCTAAATCAAGTAATGTTTCTATGGAAACGACAGGACTTTTTTTTGGGATACGACTATCTCATTTCCGATCCACTAATCCTTCTTTACTGCATCCCTCACTCCCAAACATTGACGAATTCACACGGAAATTCCGTCGCTATGAAATACGAGTACTATGTGTTATAAGACATTTCCTTCTAAATCGAGTAACGTTTCTATGGAAACGACAGGATTTTCTTTTGGGATACGACAATCACATTTCCGATCCACTAATCCTTCTTTACTGCATCCCTCACTCCCACACATTGACGAATTCACACGGAAATACCGTCGCTATGAAATACGAGTACTATGTGATCTAAGACATTTCCTTCTAAATCGAGTAACGTTTCTATGGAAACGACAGGATTTTCTTTTGGGATACGACAATCACATTTCCGATCCACTAATCCATCTTTACCTGCATCCCTCACTCCCAAACATTGACGAATTCACACGGAAATTGCGTCGCTATGAAATACTATGTGTTCTAAGACATTTCTTTCTAAATCGAGTAACGTTTCAATGGAAACGACAGAATTTTCTTTTGGGATACGACAATCTCATTTCCGATCCACTAATCCTTCTTTACTGCATCCCTCACTCCCACACAATGACGAATTCACACGGAAATTGTGTCGCTATGAAATACTATGTGTTCTAAGACATTTCCTTCTAAATCGAGTAACGTTTCTGTGGAAACGACAGGATTTTCTTTTGGGATACGACAATCTCATTTCAGATCCACTAATCCTTCTTTACTGCATCACTCACTCCCACACATTCACGAATTCACACGGAAATTGCGTCGCTATGAATTTCTATGGGTTCTATGACTTCTCCTTCTAAATCAAGTAATGTTTCTATGGAAACGACAGGACTTTTTTTTGGGATACGACTATCTCATTTCCGATCCACTAATCCTTCTTTACTGCATCCCTCACTCCCAAACATTGACGAATTCACACGGAAATTGCTTCGCTATGAAATACTATGTGTTCTAAGACATTTCTTTCTAAATCGAGTAACGTTTCTATGGAAACGACAGGATTTTCTTTTGGGATACGACAATCACAATTCCGATCCACTAATCCTTCTTTACTGCATCCCTCACTCCCAAACTTTGACGAATTCACACGGAAATTGCGTCGCTATGAAATACGAGTACTATGTGTTCTAAGACATTTCCTTCTAAGTCGAGTAACGTTTCTATGGAAACGACAGGATTTTCTTTTGGGATACGACAATCTCATATCCGATCCACTAATCCTTCTTTACTGCATCCCTCACTCCCACACATTGACGAAATCACACGGAAATTGCGTCGCTATGAAATACGAGTACTATGTGTCCTAAGACATTTCCTTCTAAATCGAGTAACGTTTCTGTGGAAACGACAGGATTTTCTTTTGGGATACGACAATCACATTTCCGATCCACTAATCCTTCTTCACTGCATCCCTCACTCCCACACATTGACGAATTCACACGGAAATTGCGTCGCTATGAAATACGAGTACTATGTGTTCTAAGACATTTCCTTCTAAATCGAGTAACGTTTCTATGGAAACGACAGGATTTTCTTTTGGGATACGACAATCACATTTCCGATCCACTAATCCTTCTTTACTGCATCTCTCACTCCCACACATTGACGAATTCACACGGAAATTGCGTCGCTATGAAATACTATGTGTTCTAAGACATTTCCTTCTAAATCGAGTAACGTTTCTATGGAAACGACAGGATTTTCTTTCTATGGAAACGACAGGATTTTCTTTTGGGATACGACAATCTCATATCCGATCCACTAATCCTTCTTTACTGCATCCCTCACTCCCACACATTGACGAAATCACACGGAAATTGCGTCGCTATGAAATACGAGTACTATGTGTCCTAAGACATTTCCTTCTAAATCGAGTAACGTTTCTGTGGAAACGACAGGATTTTCTTTTGGGATACGACAATCACATTTCCGATCCACTAATCCTTCTTCACTGCATCCCTCACTCCCACACATTGACGAATTCACACGGAAATTGCGTCGCTATGAAATACGAGTACTATGTGTTCTAAGACATTTCCTTCTAAATCGAGTAACGTTTCTATGGAAACGACAGGATTTTCTTTTGGGATACGACAATCTCATTTCCGATCCACTAATCCTTCTTTACTGCATCCGTCACTCCCACACATTGACGAATTCACACGGAAATTGCGTCGCTATGAAATACGAGTACAATGTGTTCTAAGACATTTCCTTCTAAATCGAGTAACGTTTCTATGGAAACGACAGGATTTTCTTTTGGGATACGACAATCACATTTCCGATCCACTAATCCTTCTTTACTGCATCCCTCACTCCCAAACATTGACGAATTCACACGGAAATTCCGTCGCTATGAAATACGAGTACTATGTGTTCTAAGACATTTCCTTCTAAATCGAGTAACGTTTCTATGGAAACGACAGGATTTTCTTTTGGGATACGACAATCACATTTCCGATCCACTAATCCTTCTTTACTGCATCCCTCACTCCCACACATTGACGAATTCACACGGAAATACCGTCGCTATGAAATACGAGTACTATGTGATCTAAGACATTTCTTTCTAAATCGAGTAACGTTTCTATGGAAACGACAGGATTTTCTTTTGGGATACGACAATCACATTTCCGATCCACTAATCCATCTTTACCTGCATCCCTCACTCCCAAACATTGACGAATTCACACGGAAATTGCGTCGCTATGAAATACTATGTGTTCTAAGACATTTCTTTCTAAATCGAGTAACGTTTCAATGGAAACGACAGAATTTTCTTTTGGGATACGACAATCTCATTTCCGATCCACTAATCCTTCTTTACTGCATCCCTCACTCCCACACAATGACGAATTCACACGGAAATTGTGTCGCTATGAAATACTATGTGTTCTAAGACATTTCCTTCTAAATCGAGTAACGTTTCTGTGGAAACGACGGGATTTTCTTTTGGGATACGACAATCTCATTTCAGATCCACTAATCCTTCTTTACTGCATCACTCACTCCCACACATTCACGAATTCACACGGAAATTGCGTCGCTATGATTTTCTATGTGCTCTATGACTTCTCCTTCTAAATCAAGTAATGTTTCTATGGAAACGACAGGACTTTTTTTTGGGATACGACTATCTCATTTCCGATCCACTAATCCTTCTTTACTGCATCCCTCACTCCCAAACATTGACGAATTCACACGGAAATTCCGTCGCTATGAAATACGAGTACTATGTGTTCTAAGACATTTCCTTCTAAATCGAGTAACGTTTCTATGGAAACGACAGGATTTTCTTTTGGGATACGACAATCACATTTCCGATCCACTAATCCTTCTTTACTGCATCCCTCACTCCCAAACTTTGACGAATTCACACGGAAATTGCGTCGCTATGAAATACGAGTACTATGTGTTCTAAGACATTTCCTTCTAAGTCGAGTAACGTTTCTATGGAAACGACAGGATTTTCTTTTGGGATACGACAATCACATTTCCGATCCACTAATCCTTCTTTACTTCATCCCTCACTCCCAAACATTGACGAATTCACACGGAAATTGCGTCGCTTTGAACTACTATGCGTTCTATGACTTCTCCTTCTAAATCGAGTAACGTGTCTATTTAAACGACAGGATTTTCTTTTGGGATACGACAATCTCATTTCCGATCCACTAATCCTTCTTTACTGCATCCCTCACTCCCACACATTGACGAATTCACACGGAAATTGCGTCGCTATGAAATACGAGTACTATGTGTTCTAAGACATTTCCTTCTAAATCGAGTAACGTTTCTGTGGAAACGACAGGATTTTCTTTTGGGATACTACAATCACTTTTCCGATCCACTAATCCTTCTTTACTGCATCTCTCACTCCCACACATTGACGAATTCACACGGAAATTGCGTCGCTATGAAATACAATGTGTTCTAAGACATTTCCTTCTAAATCGAGTAACGTTTCTATGGAAACGACAGGATTTTCTTTTGGGAGAGACAATCTCATTTCCGATCCACTAATCCTTCTTTACTGCATCCCTCACTCCCACACATTGACGAATTCACACGGAAATTGCGTCGCTATGAAATACGAGTACTATGTGTTCTAAGATATTTCCTTCTAAATCGAGTAACGTGTCTATGGAAACGACAGGATTTTCTTTTGGGATACGACAATCTCATTTCTGATCCACTAATCCTTCTTTACTGCATCCGTCACTCCCACACATTGACGAATTCACACGGAAATTGCGTCGCTATGAAATACGAGTACTACGTGTTCTAAGACATTTCCTTCTAAATCGAGTAACGTTTCTATGGAAACGACTGGATTTTCTTTTGGGATACGACAATCACATTTCCGATCCACTAATCCTTCTTTACTGCATCCCTCACTCCCAAACATTGACGAATTCACACGGAAATTGCGTCGCTATGAAATACGAGTACTATGTGATCTAAGACATTTCCTTCTAAATCGAGTAACGTTTCTATGGAAACGACAGGATTTTCTTTTGGGATACGACAATCACATTTCCGATCCACTAATCCATCTTTACCTGCATCCCTCACTCCCAAACATTGACGAATTCACACGGAAATTGCGTCGCTATGAAATACTATGTGTTCTAAGACATCTCTTTCTAAATCGAGTAACGTTTCAATGGAAACGACAGAATTTTCTTTTGGGATACGACAATCTCATTTCCGATCCACTAATCCTTCTTTACTGCATCCCTCACTCCCACACAATGACGAATTCACACGGAAATTGTGTCGCTATGAAATACTATGTGTTCTAAGACATTTCCTTCTAAATCGAGTAACGTTTCTGTGGAAACGACAGGATTTTCTTTTGGGATACGACAATCTCATTTCAGATCCACTAATCCTTCTTTACTGCATCACTCACTCCCACACATTCACGAATTCACACGGAAATTGCGTCGCTATGAATTTCTATGGGTTCTATGACTTCTCCTTCTAAATCAAGTAATGTTTCTATGGAAACGACAGGACTTTTTTTTGGGATACGACTATCTCATTTCCGATCCACTAATCCTTCTTTACTGCATGCCTCACTCCCAAACATTGACGAATTCACACGGAAATTGCTTCGCTATGAAATACTATGTGTTCTAAGACATTTCTTTCTAAATCGAGTAACGTTTCTATGGAAACGACAGGATTTTCTTTTGGGATACGACAATCACAATTCCGATCCACTAATCCTTCTTTACTGCATCCCTCACTCCCAAACTTTGACGAATTCACACGGAAATTGCGTCGCTATGAAATACGAGTACTATGTGTTCTAAGACATTTTCTTCTAAGTCGAGTAACGTTTCTATGGAAACGACAGGATTTTCTTTTGGGATACGACAATCTCATATCCGATCCACTAATCCTTCTTTACTGCATCCCTCACTCCCACACATTGACGAAATCACACGGAAATTGCGTCGCTATGAAATACGAGTACTATGTGTCCTAAGACATTTCCTTCTAAATCGAGTAACGTTTCTATGGAAACGACAGGATTTTCTTTTGGGATACGACAATCACATTTCCGATCCACTAATCCTTCTTTACTGCATCCCTCACTCCCAAACATTGACGAATTCACACGGAAATTGCGTCGCTATGAAATACTATGTGTTCTAAGACATTTCCTTATAAATCGAGTAACGTTTTTTTGGAAACGACAGGTTTTTCTTTTGGGATACGACAATCACATTGCCGATCCACTAATCCTTCTTTACTGCATCCCTCACTCCCACACATTGACGAATTCACACGGAAATTGCGTCGCTATGAAATACGAGTACTATGTGTTCTAAGACATTTCCTTCTAAATCAAGTAATGTTTCTATGGAAACGACAGGATTTTCTTTTGGGATAAGACAATCTCATTTCCGATCCACTAATCCTTATTTACTGCATCCCTCACTCCCACACATTGACGAATTCACACGGAAATTGCGTAGCTATGAAATACGAGTACTACGTGTTCTAAGACATTTCCTTCTAAATCGAGTAACGTTTCTATGGAAACGACAGGATTTTCTTTTGGGATACGACAATCTCATTTCCGATCCACTAATCCTTCTTTACTGCATCCCTCACTCCCACACATTGACGAATTCACACCGAAATTGCGTCGCTATGAAATACGAGTACTATGTGTTCTAAGACATTTCCTTCTAAATCGAGTAACGTTTCTATGGAAACGACAGGATTTTCTTTTGGGATACGACAATCACATTTCTGATCCACTAATCCTTCTTTACTCCATCCCTCACTCCCAAACATTGACGAATTCACACGGAAATTGCGTCGCTTTGAACTACTATGGGTTCTATGACTTCTCCTTCTAAATCGAGTAACATGTCTATTTAAACGACAGGATTTTCTTTTGGGATACGACAATCTCATTTCCGATCCACTAATCCTTCTTTACTGCATCCCTCACTCCCACACATTGACGAATTCACACGGAAATTGCGTCGCTATGAAATACGAGTACTATGTGTTCTAAGACATTTCCTTCTAAATCGAGTAACGTTTCTGTGGAAACGACAGGATTTTCTTTTGGGATACTACAATCACTTTTCCGATCCACTAATCCTTCTTTACTGCATCTCTCACTCCCACACATTGACGAATTCACACGGAAATTGCGTCGCTATGAAATACAATGTGTTCTAAGACATTTCCTTCTAAATCGAGTAACGTTTCTATGGAAACGACAGGATTTTCTTTTGGGAGACGACAATCTCATTTCCGATCCACTAATCCTTCTTTACTGCATCCCTCACTCCCACACATTGACGAATTCACACGGAAATTGCGTCGCTATGAAATACGAGTACTATGTGTTCTAAGACATTTCCTTCTAAATCGAGTAACGTTTCTATGGAAACGACAGGATTTTCTTTTGGGATACGACAATCTCATTTCCGATCCACTAATCCTTCTTTACTGCATCCGTCACTCCCACACATTGACGAATTCACACGGAAATTGCGTCGCTATGAAATACGAGTACTATGTGTTCTAAGACATTTCCTTCTAAATCGAGTAACGTTTCTATGGAAACGACAGGATTTTCTTTTGGGATACGACAATCACATTTCCGATCCACTAATCCTTCTTTACTGCATCCCTCACTCCCAAACATTGACGAATTCACACGGAAATTCCGTCGCTATGAAATACGAGTACTATGTGTTCTAAGACATTTCCTTCTAAATCGAGTAACGTTTCTATGGAAACGACAGGATTTTCTTTTGGGATACGACAATCACATTTCCGATCCACTAATCCTTCTTTACTGCATCCCTCACTCCCACACATTGACGAATTCACCCGGAAATACCGTCGCTATGAAATACGAGTACTATGTGATCTAAGACATTTCCTTCTAAATCGAGTAACGTTTCTATGGAAACGACAGGATTTTCTTTTGGGATACGACAATCACATTTCCGATCCACTAATCCATCTTTACCTGCATCCCTCACTCCCAAACATTGACGAATTCACACGGAAATTGCGTCGCTATGAAATACTATGTGTTCTAAGACATTTCTTTCTAAATCGAGTAACGTTTCAATGGAAACGACAGAATTTTCTTTTGGGATACGACAATCTCATTTCCGATCCACTAATCCTTCTTTACTGCATCCCTCACTCCCACACAATGACGAATTCACAAGGAAATTGTGTCGCTATGAAATACTATGTGTTCTAAGACATTTCCTTTTAAATCGAGTAACGTTTCTGTGGAAACGACAGGATTTTCTTTTGGGATACGACAATCTCATTTCAGATCCACTAATCCTTCTTTACTGCATCACTCACTCCCACACATTCACGAATTCACACGGAAATTGCGTCGCTATGAATTTCTATGGGTTCTATGACTTCTCCTTCTAAATCAAGTAATGTTTCTATGGAAACGACAGGACTTTTTTTTGGGATACGACTATCTCATTTCCGATCCACTAATCCTTCTTTACTGCATCCCTCACTCCCAAACATTGACGAATTCACACGGAAATTGCTTCGCTATGAAATACTATGTGTTCTAAGACATTTCTTTCTAAATCGAGTAACGTTTCTATGGAAACGACAGGATTTTCTTTTGGGATACGACAATCACAATTCCGATCCACTAATCCTTCTTTACTGCATCCCTCATTCCCAAACTTTGACGAATTCACACGGAAATTGCGTCGCTATGAAATACGAGTACTATGTGTTCTAAGACATTTCCTTCTAAGTCGAGTAACGTTTCTATGGAAACGACAGGATTTTCTTTTGGGATACGACAATCTCATTTCCGATCCACTAATCCTTCTTTACTGCATCCCTCACTCCCACACATTGACGAAATCACACGGAAATTGCGTCGCTATGAAATACGAGTACTATGTGTCCTAAGACATTTCCTTCTAAATCGAGTAACGTTTCTGTGGAAACGACAGGATTTTCTTTTGGGATACGACAATCACATTTCCGATCCACTAATCCTTCTTTACTGCATCTCTCACTCCCACACATTGACGAATTCACACGGAAATTGCGTCGCTATGAATTACTATGGGTTCTATGACTTCTCCTTCTAAATCGAGTAACGTTTCTATGGAAACGACAGGACTTTTTTTTGGGATACGACAATCTCATTTCCGATCCACTAATCCTTCTTTACTGCATCCCTCACTCCCAAACATTGACGAATTCACACGGAAATTGCGTCGCTATGAAATACTATGTGTTCTAAGACATTTCTTTCTAAATCGAGTAACGTTTCTATGGAAACTACAGGATTTTCTTTTGGGATACGACAATCACAATTCCGATCCACTAATCCTTCTTTACTGCATCCCTCACTCCCACACATTGAGGAATTCACACGGAAATTGCGTCGCTATGAAATACGAGTACTATGTGTTCTAAGACAATTCCTTCTAAATCGAGTAACGTTTCTATGGAAACGACAGGATTTTCTTTTGGGATACGACAATCTCATTTCCGATCCAATAATCCTTCTTTACTGCATCCCTCACTCCCACACATTGACGAAATCACACGGAAATTGCGACGCTATGAATTACTATGGGTTCTATGACTTCTCCTTCTAAATCAAGTAAAGTTTCTATGGAAACGACAGGACTTTTTTTTGGGATACGACAATCACATTTCCGATCCACTAATCCTTCTTTACTGCATCCCTCACTCCCAAACATAGACGAATTCACACGGAAATTGCGTCGCTATGAAATACTATGTGTTCTAAGACATTTCTTTCTAAATCGAGTAACGTTTCTATGGAAACGACAGGATTTTCTTTTGGGATACGACAATCTCAATTCCGATCCACTAATCCTTCTTTACTGCATCCCTCACTCCCACACATTGACGAATTCACACGGAAATTGCGTCGCTATGAATTACTATGGGTTCTATGACTTCTCCTTCTAAATCAAGTAACGTTTCTATGGAAACGACAGGACTTTTTTTTGGGATACGACAATCTCATTTCCCATCCACTAATCCTTCTTTACTGCATCCCTCATTCTCAAACATTGACGAATTCACACGGAAATTGCGTCGCTATGAAATACTATGTGTCCTAAGACATTTCCTTCTAAATCGAGTAACGTTTATATGGAAACGACAGTTTTATCTTTTGGGATACGACAATCTCATTTCAGATCCACTAATCCTTCTTTACTGCATCCCTCACTCCCACACATTGACGAATTCACACGGAAATTCCGTCGCTATGAAATACGAGTACTATGTGTTCTAAGACATTTCCTTCTAAATCGAGTAACGTTTCTATGGAAACGACAGGATTTTCATTTGGGAGACGACAATCTCATTTCCGATCCACTAATCCTTCTTTACTGCATCCCTCACTCCCACACATTGACGAATTCACACGGAAATTGCGTCGCTATGAAATACGAGTAATATGTGTTCTAAGACATTTCCTTCTAAATCGAGTAACGTTTCTATGGAAACGACAGGATTTTCTTTTGGGATACGACAATCACATTTCCGATCCACTAATCCTTCTTTACTGCATCCCTCACTCCCAAACATTGACGAATTCACACGGAAATTGCGTCGCTATGAAATACTAACTGTGTTCTAAGACATTTCCTTCTAAATCGAGTAACGTTTCTATGGAAACGACAGGTTTTTCTTTTGGGATACGACAATCACATTGCCGATCCACTAATCCTTCTTTACTGCATCCCTCACTCCCACACATTGACGAATTCACACGGAAATTGCGTCGCTATGAAATACGAGTACTATGTGTTCTAAGACATTTCCTTCTAAATCAAGTAATGTTTATATGGAAACGACAGGATTATCTTTTGGGATAAGACAATCTCATTTCCGATCCACTAATCCTTATTTACTGCATCCCTCACTCCCACACATTGACGAATTCACACGGAAATTGCGTAGCGATGAAATACGAGTACTACGTGTTCTAAGACATTTCCTTCTAAATCGAGTAACGTTTCTATGGAAACGACAGGATTTTCTTTTGGGATACGACAATCACATTTCCGATCCACTAATCCTTCTTTACTGCATCCCTCACTCCCACACATTGACGAATTCACACCGAAATTGCGTCGCTATGAAATACGAGTACTATGTGTTCTAAGACATTTCCTTCTAAATCGAGTAACGTTTCTATGGAAACGACAGGATTTTCTTTTGGGATACGACAATCACATTTCCGATCCACTAATCCTTCTTTACTCCATCCCTCACTCCCAAACATTGACGAATTCACACGGAAATTGCGTCGCTATGAACTACTATGGGTTCTATGACTTCTCCTTCTAAATCGAGTAACGTGTCTATTTAAACGACAGGATTTTCTTTTGGGATACGACAATCTCATTTCCGATCCACTAATCCTTCTTTACTGCATCCCTCACTCCCACACATTGACGAATTCACACGGAAATTGCGTCGCTATGAAATACGAGTACAATGTGTTCTAAGACATTTCCTTCTAAATCGAGTAACGTTTCTGTGGAAACGACAGGATTTTCTTTTGGGATACGACAATCACCTTTCCGATCCACTAATGCTTCTTTACTGCATCTCTCACTCCCACACATTGACGAATTCACACGGAAATTGCGTCGCTATGAATTACTATGGGTTCTATGACTTCTCCTTCTAAATCAAGTAACGTTTCTATGGAAACGACAGGATTATCTTTTGGGATACGACAATCTCATTTCAGATCCACTAATCCTTCTTTACTGCATCCCTCACTCCCACACATTGACGAATTCACACGGAAATTCCGTCGCTATGAAATACGAGTACTATGAGTTCTAAGACATTTCCTTCTAAATCGAGTAACGTTTCTATGGAAACGACAGGATTTTCTTTTGGGAGACGACAATCTCATCTCCGATCCACTAATCCTTCTTTACTGCATCCGTCACTCCCACACATTGACGAATACACACGGAAATTCCGTCGCTATGAAATACGAGTACTATGTGTTCTAAGACATTTCCTTCTAAATCGAGTAACGTTTCTATGGAATCGACAGGATTTTCTTTTGGGATACGACAATCACATTTCCGATCCACTAATCCTTCTTTACTGCATCCCTCACTCCCAAACATTGACGAATTCACACGGAAATTCCGTCGCTATGAAATACGAGTACTATGTGTTCTAAGACATTTCCTTCTAAATCGAGTAACGTTTCTATGGAAACGTCAGGATTTTCTTTTGGGATACAACAATCACATTTCCGATCCACTAATCCTTCTTTCCTGCATCCCTCACTCCCACACATTGACGAATTCACACGGAAATTGCGTCGCTATGAAATACGAGTACTATGTGTTCTAAGACATTTCCTTCTTAATCGAGTAACGTTTCTATGGAAACGACAGGATTTTATTTTGGGATACGACAATCACATTTCCGATCCACTAATCCATCTTTACCTGCATCCCTCACTCCCAAACATTGACGAATTCACACGGAAATTGCGTCGCTATGAAATACTATGTGTTCTAAGACATTTCTTTCTAAATCGAGTAACGTTTCAATGGAAACGACAGAATTTTCTTTTGGGATACGACAATCTCATTTCCGATCCACTAATCCTTCTTTACTGCATCCCTCACTCCCACACATTGACGAATTCACACGGAAATTGCGTCGCTATGAAATACGAGTACTAAGTGTTCTAAGACATTTCCCTCTAAATCGAGTAACGTTTCTGTGGAAACGACAGGATTTTCTTTTGGGATACGACAATCACATTTCCGATCCACTAATCCTTCTTTATTGCATCTCTCACTCCCACACATTGACGAATTCACACGGAAATTGCGTCGCTATGAATTACTATGGGTTCTATGACTTCTCCTTCTAAATCAAGTAACGTTTCTATGGAAACGACAGGACTTTTTTTTGGGATACGACAATCTCATTTCCGATCCACTAATCCTTCTTTACTGCATCCCTCACTCCCAAACATTGACGAATTCACACGGAAATTGCGTCGCTATGAATTACGAATACTATGTGTTCTAAGACATTTCCTTCTAAATCGAGTAACGTTTCTATGGAAACGACAGGATTTTCTTTTGGGATACGACAATCTCATTTCCGATCCACTAATCCTTCTTTACTGCATCCCTCACTCCCAAACATTGACGAATTCACACGGAAATTCCGTCGCTATGAAATACGAGTACTATGTGTTCTAAGACATTTCCTTCTAAATCGAGTAACGTTTCTATGGAAACGACAGGATTCTCTATTGGGATACGACAATCTCATTTCCGATCCACTAATCCTTCTTTACTGCATCCCTCACTCCCAAACATTGACGAATTCACACGGAAATTGCGCCGCTATGAAATACTATGTGTTCTAAGACATTTCCTTCTAAATCGAGTAACGTTTCTATGGAAACGACAGGATTTTCTTTTGGGATACGACAATCTCATTTCAGATCCACTAATCCTTCTTTACTGCATCCCTCACTCCCACACATTCACGAATTCACACGGAAATCGCGTCGCTATGAATTACTATGGGTTCTATGACTTCTCCTTCTAAATCAAGTAACGTTTCTATGGAAACGACAGGACTTTTTTTTGGGATACGACAATCTCATTTCCGATCCACTAATCCTTCTTTACTGCATCCCTCACTCCCAAACATTGACGAATTCACACGGAAATTGCGTCGCTATGAAATACTATGTGTTCTAAGACATTTCTTTCTAAATCGAGTAACGTTTCTATGGAAACGACAGGATTTTCTTTTGGGATACGACAATCACAATTCCGATCCACTAATCCTTCTTTACTGCATCCCTCACTCCCAAACATTGACGAATTCACACGGAAATTGCGTCGCTATGAAATACGAGTACTATGTGTTCTAAGACATTTCCTTCTAAATCGAGTAACGTTTCTATGGAAACGACAAGATTTTCTTTTGGGATACGACAATCTCATTTCCGATCCACTAATCCTTCTTTACTGCATCCCTCACTCCCACACATTGACGAAATCACACGGAAATTGCGTCGCTATGAATTACTATGGGTTCTATGACTTCTCCTTCTAAATCAAGTAACGTTTCTATTGAAACGACAGGACTTATTTTTGGGATACGACAATCACATTTCCGATCCACTAATCCTTCTTTACTGCATCCCTCACTCCCAAACATTGACGAATTCACACGGAAATTGCGTCGCTATGATATACTATGTGTTCTAAGACATTTCTTTCTAAATCGAGTAACGTTTCCATGGAAACGACAGGATTTTCTTTTGGGATACGACAATCTCATTTCCGATCCACTAATCCTTCTTTACTGCATCCCTCACTCCCACACATTGACGAATTCACATGGAAATTGCGTCGCTATGAATTACTATGGGTTCAATGACTTCTCCTTCTAAATCAAGTAACGTTTCTATGGAAACGACAGGACTTTTTTTTGGGATACGACTATCTCATTTCCGATCCACTAATCCTTCTTTACTGCATCCCTCACTCCCAAACATTGACGAATTCACACGGAAATTGCGTCGCTATGAAATACGAGTACTATGTGTCCTAAGACATTTCCTTCTAAATCGAGTAACGTTTCTACGGAAACGACAGGATTTTCTTTTGGGATACGACAATCTCATTTCCGATCCACTAATCCTCCTTTACTGCATCCCTCACTCCTACACATTGACGAATTCACACGGAAATTGCGTCGCTATGAAATACGAGTACTATGTGTTCTAAGACATTTCCTTCTAAATCGAGTAACGTTTCTATGGAAACGACAGGATTTTCGCTTGGGATACGACAATCTCATTTCCGATCCACTAATCCTTCTTTACTGCATCCCTCACTCCCACGCATTGACGAATTCACACGGAAATAGCGTCGCTATGAAATACGAGTACTATGTGTTCTAAGACATTTCCTTCTAAATCGAGTAACGTTTCTATGGAAACGACAGGATTTTCTTTTGGGATACGACAATCTCATTTCCCATCCACTAATCCTTCTTTACTGCATCCCTCACTCCGACACATTGACGAATTCACACGGAAATTGCGTCGCTATGAAATACGAGTACTATGTGTTCTAAGACATTTCCTTCTAAATCGAGTAACGTTTCTATGGAAACGACAGGATTTTCTTTTGGGATACGACAATCAAATTTCCGATCCACTAATCCATCTTTACCTGCATCCCTCACTCCCAAACATTGACGAATTCACACGGAAATTGCGTCGCTATGAAATACTATGTGTTCTAAGACATTTCTTTCTAAATCGAGTAACGTTTCAATGGAAACGACAGAATTTTCTTTTGGGATACGACAATCTCATTTCCGATCCACTAATCCTTCTTTACTGCATCCCTCACTCCCACACAATGACGAATTCACACGGAAATTGTGTCGCTATGAAATACTATGTGTTCTAAGACATTTCCTTCTAAATCGAGTAACGTTTCTGTGGAAACGACAGGATTTTCTTTTGGGATACGACAATCTCATTTCAGATCCACTAATCCTTCTTTACTGCATCACTCACTCCCACACATTCACGAATTCACACGGAAATTGCGTCGCTATGAATTTCTATGGGTTCTATGACTTCTCCTTCTAAATCAAGTAATGTTTCTATGGAAACGACAGGACTTTTTTTTGGGATACGACAATCTCATTTCCGATCCACTAATCCTTCTTTACTGCATCCCTCACTCCCACACATTGACGAATTCACACGGAAATTGCGTCGCTATGAATTACTATGGGTTCTATGACTTCTCCTTCTAAATCAAGTAACGTTTCTATGGAAACGACAGGACTTTTTTTTGGGATACGACAATCTCATTTCCCATCCACTAATCCTTCTTTACTGCATCCCTCATTCTCAAACATTGACGAATTCACACGGAAATTGCGTCGCTATGAAATACTATGTGTCCTAAGACATTTCCTTCTAAATCGAGTAACGTTTATATGGAAACGACAGGATTATCTTTTGGGATACGACAATCTCATTTCAGATCCACTAATCCTTCTTTACTGCATCCCTCACTCCCACACATTGACGAATTCACACGGAAATTCCGTCGCTATGAAATACGAGTACTATGTGTTCTAAGACATTTCCTTCTAAATCGAGTAACGTTTCTATGGAAACGACAGGATTTTCATTTGGGAGACGACAATCTCATTTCCGATCCACTAATCCTTCTTTACTGCATCCCTCACTCCCACACATTGACGAATTCACACGGAAATTGCGTCGCTATGAAATACGAGTACTATGTGTTCTAAGACATTTCCTTCTAAATCGAGTAACGTTTCTATGGAAACGACAGGATTTTCTTTTGGGATACGACAATCACATTTCCGATCCACTAATCCTTCTTTACTGCATCCCTCACTCCCAAACATTGACGAATTCACACGGAAATTGCGTCGCTATGAAATACTATGTGTTCTAAGACATTTCCTTCTAAATCGAGTAACGTTTCTATGGAAACGACAGGTTTTTCTTTTGGGATACGACAATCACATTGCCGATCCACTAATCCTTCTTTACTGCATCCCTCACTCCCACACATTGACGAATTCACACGGAAATTGCGTCGCTATGAAATACGAGTACTATGTGTTCTAAGACATTTCCTTCTAAATCAAGTAATGTTTATATGGAAACGACAGGATTTTCTTTTGGGATAAGACAATCTCATTTCCGATCCACTAATCCTTATTTACTGCATCCCTCACTCCCACACATTGACGAATTCACATGGAAATTGCGTAGCTATGAAATACGAGTACTACGTGTTCTAAGACATTTCCTCCTAAATCGAGTAACGTTTCTATGGAAACGACAGGATTTTCTTTTGGGATACGACAATCTCATTTCCGATCCACTAATCCTTCTTTACTGCATCCCTCACTCCCACACATTGACGAATTCACACCGAAATTGCGTCGCTATGAAATACGAGTACTATGTGTTCTAAGACATTTCCTTCTAAATCGAGTAACGTTTCTATGGAAACGACAGGATTTTCTTTTGGGATACGACAATCACATTTCCGATCCACTAATCCTTCTTTACTCCATCCCTCACTCCCAAACATTGACGAATTCACACGGAAATTGCGTCGCTATGAACTACTATGGGTTCTATGACTTCTCCTTCTAAATCGAGTAACGTGTCTATTTAAACGACAGGATTTTCTTTTGGGATACGACAATCTCATTTCCGATCCACTAATCCTTCTTTACTGCATCCCTCACTCCCACACATTGACGAATTCACACGGAAATTGCGTCGCTATGAAATACGAGTACTATGTGTTCTAAGACATTTCCTTCTAAATCGAGTAACGTTTCTGTGGAAACGACAGGATTTTCTTTTGGGATACGACAATCACATTTCCGATCCACTAATCCTTCTTTACTGCATCTCTCACTCCCACACATTGACGAATTCACACGGAAATTGCGTCGCTATGAATTACTATGGGTTCTATGACTTCTCCTTCTAAATCAAGTAACGTTTCTATGGAAACGACAGGACTTTTATTTGGGATACGAAAATCACATTTCCGATCCACTAATCCTTCTTTACTGCATCCCTCACCCCCAAACATTGACGAATTCACACGGAAAGTGCGTAGCTATGAAATACTATGTGTTCTAAGTCATTTCTTTCTAAATCGAGTAACGTTTCTATGGAAACGACAGGATTTTCTTTTGGGATACGACAATCTCATTCCCGATCCACTAATCCTTCTTTAGTGCATCCCTCACTCCCACACATTGACGAATTCACACGGAAATTGCGTCGCTATGAATTACTATGGGTTCTGTGACTTCTCCTTCTAAATCAAGTAACGTTTCTATGGAAACGACAGGACATTTTTTTTGGGATACGACAATCTCATTTCCGATCCACTAATCCTTCTTTACTGCATCCCTCACTCCCAA
This sequence comes from Schistocerca piceifrons, assembly GCF_021461385.2. Classification (NCBI taxonomy): domain Eukaryota; kingdom Metazoa; phylum Arthropoda; class Insecta; order Orthoptera; family Acrididae; genus Schistocerca; species Schistocerca piceifrons. The sequence goes on from NW_025728287.1 coordinate 799,361, forward strand.
ACATTGACGAATACACACGGAAATTGCGTCGCTATGAAATACTATGTGTTCCAAGACATTTCCTTCTAAATCGAGTAACGTTTATATGGAAACGACAGGATTATCTTTTGGGATACGACAATCTCATTTCAGATCCACTAATCCTTCTTTACTGCATCCCTCACTCCCACACATTGACGAATTCACACGGAAATTCCGTCGCTATGAAATACGAGTACTATGAGTTCTAAGACATTTCCTTCTAAATCGAGTAACGTTTCTATGGAAACGACAGGATTTTCTTTTGGGAGACGACAATCTCATCTCCGATCCACTAATCCTTCTTTACTGCATCCGTCACTCCCACACATTGACGAATACACACGGAAATTCCGTCGCTATGAAATACGAGTACTATGTGTTCTAAGACATTTCCTTCTAAATCGAGTAACGTTTCTATGGAAACGACAGGATTTTCTTTTGGGATACGACAATCACATTTCCGATCCACTAATCCTTCTTTACTGCATCCCTCACTCCCAAACATTGACGAATTCACACGGAAATTCCGTCGCTATGAAATACGAGTACTATGTGTTCTAAGACATTTCCTTCTAAATCGAGTAACGTTTCTATGGAAACGTCAGGATTTTCTTTTGGGATACAACAATCACATTTCCGATCCACTAATCCTTCGTTACTGCATCCCTCACTCCCACACATTGACGAATTCACACGGAAATTGCGTCGCTATGAAATACGAGTACTATGTGTTCTAAGACATTTCCTTCTTAATCGAGTAACGTTTCTATGGAAACGACAGGATTTTATTTTGGGATACGACAATCACATTTCCGATCCACTAATCCATCTTTACCTGCATCCCTCACTCCCAAACATTGACGAATTCACACGGAAATTGCGTCGCTATGAAATACTATGTGTTCTAAGACATTTCTTTCTAAATCGAGTAACGTTTCAATGGAAACGACAGAATTTTCTTTTGGGATACGACAATCTCATTTCCGATCCACTAATCCTTCTTTACTGCATCCCTCACTCCCACACATTGACGAATTCACACGGAAATTGCGTCGCTATGAAATACGAGTACTAAGTGTTCTTAGACATTTCCCTCTAAATCGAGTAACGTTTCTGTGGAAACGACAGGATTTTCTTTTGGGATACGACAATCACATTTCCGATCCACTAATCCTTCTTTATTGCATCTCTCACTCCCACACATTGACGAATTCACACGGAAATTGCGTCGCTATGAATTACTATGGGTTCTATGACTTCTCCTTCTAAATCAAGTAACGTTTCTATGGAAACGACAGGACTTTTTTTTGGGATACGACAATCTCATTTCCGATCCACTAATCCTTCTTTACTGCATCCCTCACTCCCAAACATTGACGAATTCACACGGAAATTGCGTCGCTATGAATTACGAATACTATGTGTTCTAAGACATTTTCTTCTAAATCGAGTAACGTTTCTATGGAAACGACAGGATTTTCTTTTGGGATACGACAATCTCATTTCCGATCCACTAATCCTTCTTTACTGCATCCCTCACTCCCAAACATTGACGAATTCACACGGAAATTCCGTCGCTATGAAATACGAGTACTGTGTGTTCTAAGACATTTCCTTCTAAATCGAGTAACGTTTCTATGGAAACGACAGGATTTTCTATTGGGATACGACAATCTCATTTCCGATCCACTAATCCTTCTTTACTGCATCCCTCACTCCCAAACATTGACGAATTCACACGGAAATTGCGCCGCTATGAAATACTATGTGTTCTAAGACATTTGCTTCTAAATCGAGTAACGTTTCTATGGAAACGACAGGATTTTCTTTTGGGATACGACAATCTCATTTCAGATCCACTAATCCTTCTTTACTGCATCCCTCACTCCCACACATTCACGAATTCACACGGAAATCGCGTCGCTATGAATTACTATGGGTTCTATGACTTCTCCTTCTAAATCAAGTAACGTTTCTATGGAAACGACAGGACTTTTTTTTGGGATACGACAATCTCATTTCCGATCCACTAATCCTTCTTTACTGCATCCCTCACTCCCAAACATTGACGAATTCACACGGAAATTGCGTCGCTATGAAATACTATGTGTTCTAAGACATTTCTTTCTAAATCGAGTAACGTTTCTATGGAAACGACAGGATTTTCTTTTGGGATACGACAATCACAATTCCGATCCACTAATCCTTCTTTACTGCATCCCTAACTCCCAAACATTGACGAATTCACACGGAAATTGCGTCGCTATGAAATACGAGTACTATGTGTTCTAAGACATTTCCTTCTAAATCGAGTAACGTTTCTATGGAAACGACAGGATTTTCTTTTGGGATACGACAATCTCATTTCCGATCCACTAATCCTTCTTTACTGCATCCCTCACTCCCACACATTGACGAAATCACACGGAAATTGCGTCGCTATGAATTACTATGGGTTCTATGACTTCTCCTTCTAAATCAGGTAACGTTTCTATGGAAACGACAGGACTTATTTTTGGGATACGACAATCACATTTCCGATCCACTAATCCTTCTTTACTGCATCCCTCAGTCCCAAACATTGACGAATTCACACGGAAATTGCGTCGCTATGATATACTATGTGTTCTAAGACATTTCTTTCTAAATCGAGTAACGTTTCCATGGAAACGACAGGATTTTCTTTTGGGATACGACAATCTCATTTCCGATCCACTAATCCTTCTTTACTGCATCCCTCACTCCCACACATTGACGAATTCACATGGAAATTGCGTCGCTATGAATTACTATGGGTTCAATGACTTCTCCTTCTAAATCAAGTAACGTTTCTATGGAAACGACAGGACTTTTTTTTTGGATACGACTATCTCATTTCCGATCCACTAATCCTTCTTTACTGCATCCCTCACTCCCAAACATTGACGAATTCACACGGAAATTGCGTCGCTATGAAATACGAGTACTATGTGTCCTAAGACATTTCCTTCTAAATCGAGTAACGTTTCTACGGAAACGACAGGATTTTCTTTTGGGATACGACAATCTCATTTCCGATCCACTAATCCTCCTTTACTGCATCCCTCACTCCTACACATTGACGAATTCACACGGAAATTGCGTAGCTATGAAATACGAGTACTACGTGTTCTAAGACATTTCCTCCTAAATCGAGTAACGTTTCTATGGAAACGACAGGATTTTCTTTTGGGATACGACAATCACATTTCCGATCCACTAATCCTTCTTTACTGCATCCCTCACTCCCAAACATTGACGAATTCACACGGAAATTGCGTCGCTATGAAATACTATGTGTTCTAAGACATTTCCTTCTAAATCGAGTAACGTTTCTATGGAAACGACAGGTTTTTCTTTTGGGATACGACAATCACATTGCCGATCCACTAATCCTTCTTTACTGCATCCCTCACTCCCACACATTGACGAATTCACACGGAAATTGCGTCGCTATGAAATACGAGTACTATGTGTTCTAAGACATTTCCTTCTAAATCAAGTAATGTTTATATGGAAACGACAGGATTTTCTTTTGGGATAAGACAATCTCATTTCCGATCCACTAATCCTTATTTACTGCATCCCTCACTCCCACACATTGACGAATTCACATGGAAATTGCGTAGCTATGAAATACGAGTACTACGTGTTCTAAGACATTTCCTCCTAAATCGAGTAACGTTTCTATGGAAACGACAGGATTTTCTTTTGGGATACGACAATCTCATTTCCGATCCACTAATCCTTCTTTACTGCATCCCTCACTCCCACACATTGACGAATTCACACCGAAATTGCGTCGCTATGAAATACGAGTACTATGTGTTCTAAGACATTTCCTTCTAAATCGAGTAACGTTTCTATGGAAACGACAGGATTTTCTTTTGGGATACGACAATCACATTTCCGATCCACTAATCCTTCTTTACTCCATCCCTCACTCCCAAACATTGACGAATTCACACGGAAATTGCGTCGCTATGAACTACTATGGGTTCTATGACTTCTCCTTCTAAATCGAGTAACGTGTCTATTTAAACGACAGGATTTTCTTTTGGGATACGACAATCTCATTTCCGATCCACTAATCCTTCTTTACTGCATCCCTCACTCCCACACATTGACGAATTCACACGGAAATTGCGTCGCTATGAAATACGAGTACTATGTGTTCTAAGACATTTCCTTCTAAATCGAGTAACGTTTCTGTGGAAACGACAGGATTTTCTTTTGGGATACGACAATCACATTTCCGATCCACTAATCCTTCTTTACTGCATCTCTCACTCCCACACATTGACGAATTCACACGGAAATTGCGTCGCTATGAATTACTATGGGTTCTATGACTTCTCCTTCTAAATCAAGTAACGTTTCTATGGAAACGACAGGACTTTTTTTTGGGATACGAAAATCACATTTCCGATCCACTAATCCTTCTTTACTGCATCCCTCACCCCCAAACATTGACGAATTCACACGGAAAGTGCGTAGCTATGAAATACTATGTGTTCTAAGTCATTTCTTTCTAAATCGAGTAACGTTTCTATGGAAACGACAGGATTTTCTTTTGGGATACGACAATCTCATTCCCGATCCACTAATCCTTCTTTACTGCATCCCTCACTCCCACACATTGACGAATTCACACGGAAATTGCGTCGCTATGAATTACTATGGGTTCTGTGACTTCTCCTTCTAAATCAAGTAACGTTTCTATGGAAACGACAGGACATTTTTTTTGGGATACGACAATCTCATTTCCGATCCACTAATCCTTCTTTACTGCATCCCTCACTCCCAAACATTGACGAATACACACGGAAATTGCGTCGCTATGAAATACTATGTGTTCCAAGACATTTCCTTCTAAATCGAGTAACGTTTATATGGAAACGACAGGATTATCTTTTGGGATACGACAATCTCATTTCAGATCCACTAATCCTTCTTTACTGCATCCCTCACTCCCACACATTGACGAATTCACACGGAAATTCCGTCGCTATGAAATACGAGTACTATGAGTTCTAAGACATTTCCTTCTAAATCGAGTAACGTTTCTATGGAAACGACAGGATTTTCTTTTGGGAGACGACAATCTCATCTCCGATCCACTAATCCTTCTTAACTGCATCCGTCACTCCCACACATTGACGAATACACACGGAAATTCCGTCGCTATGAAATACGAGTACTATGTGTTCTAAGACATTTCCTTCTAAATCGAGTAACGTTTCTATGGAAACGACAGGATTTTCTTTTGGGATACGACAATCACATTTCCGATCCACTAATCCTTCTTTACTGCATCCCTCACTCCCAAACATTGACGAATTCACACGGAAATTCCGTCGCTATGAAATACGAGTACTATGTGTTCTAAGACATTTCCTTCTAAATCGAGTAACGTTTCTATGGAAACGTCAGGATTTTCTTTTGGGATACAACAATCACATTTCCGATCCACTAATCCTTCGTTACTGCATCCCTCACTCCCACACATTGACGAATTCACACGGAAATTGCGTCGCTATGAAATACGAGTACTATGTGTTCTAAGACATTTCCTTCTTAATCGAGTAACGTTTCTATGGAAACGACAGGATTTTATTTTGGGATACGACAATCACATTTCCGATCCACTAATCCATCTTTACCTGCATCCCTCACTCCCAAACATTGACGAATTCACACGGAAATTGCGTCGCTATGAAATACTATGTGTTCTAAGACATTTCTTTCTAAATCGAGTAACGTTTCAATGGAAACGACAGAATTTTCTTTTGGGATACGACAATCTCATTTCCGATCCACTAATCCTTCTTTACTGCATCCCTCACTCCCACACATTGACGAATTCACACGGAAATTGCGTCGCTATGAAATACGAGTACTAAGTGTTCTTAGACATTTCCCTCTAAATCGAGTAACGTTTCTGTGGAAACGACAGGATTTTCTTTTGGGATACGACAATCACATTTCCGATCCACTAATCCTTCTTTATTGCATCTCTCACTCCCACACATTGACGAATTCACACGGAAATTGCGTCGCTATGAATTACTATGGGTTCTATGACTTCTCCTTCTAAATCAAGTAACGTTTCTATGGAAACGACAGGACTTTTTTTTGGGATACGACAATCTCATTTCCGATCCACTAATCCTTCTTTACTGCATCCCTCACTCCCAAACATTGACGAATTCACACGGAAATTGCGTCGCTATGAATTACGAATACTATGTGTTCTAAGACATTTTCTTCTAAATCGAGTAACGTTTCTATGGAAACGACAGGATTTTCTTTTGGGATACGACAATCTCATTTCCGATCCACTAATCCTTCTTTACTGCATCCCTCACTCCCAAACATTGACGAATTCACACGGAAATTCCGTCGCTATGAAATACGAGTACTGTGTGTTCTAAGACATTTCCTTCTAAATCGAGTAACGTTTCTATGGAAACGACAGGATTTTCTATTGGGATACGACAATCTCATTTCCGATCCACTAATCCTTCTTTACTGCATCCCTCACTCCCAAACATTGACGAATTCACACGGAAATTGCGCCGCTATGAAATACTATGTGTTCTAAGACATTTGCTTCTAAATCGAGTAACGTTTCTATGGAAACGACAGGATTTTCTTTTGGGATACGACAATCTCATTTCAGATCCACTAATCCTTCTTTACTGCATCCCTCACTCCCACACATTCACGAATTCACACGGAAATCGCGTCGCTATGAATTACTATGGGTTCTATGACTTCTCCTTCTAAATCAAGTAACGTTTCTATGGAAACGACAGGACTTTTTTTTGGGATACGACAATCTCATTTCCGATCCACTAATCCTTCTTTACTGCATCCCTCACTCCCAAACATTGACGAATTCACACGGAAATTGCGTCGCTATGAAATACTATGTGTTCTAAGACATTTCTTTCTAAATCGAGTAACGTTTCTATGGAAACGACAGGATTTTCTTTTGGGATACGACAATCACAATTCCGATCCACTAATCCTTCTTTACTGCATCCCTAACTCCCAAACATTGACGAATTCACACGGAAATTGCGTCGCTATGAAATACGAGTACTATGTGTTCTAAGACATTTCCTTCTAAATCGAGTAACGTTTCTATGGAAACGACAGGATTTTCTTTTGGGATACGACAATCTCATTTCCGATCCACTAATCCTTCTTTACTGCATCCCTCACTCCCACACATTGACGAAATCACACGGAAATTGCGTCGCTATGAATTACTATGGGTTCTATGACTTCTCCTTCTAAATCAGGTAACGTTTCTATGGAAACGACAGGACTTATTTTTGGGATACGACAATCACATTTCCGATCCACTAATCCTTCTTTACTGCATCCCTCAGTCCCAAACATTGACGAATTCACACGGAAATTGCGTCGCTATGATATACTATGTGTTCTAAGACATTTCTTTCTAAATCGAGTAACGTTTCCATGGAAACGACAGGATTTTCTTTTGGGATACGACAATCTCATTTCCGATCCACTAATCCTTCTTTACTGCATCCCTCACTCAGACACATTGACGAATTCACATGGAAATTGCGTCGCTATGAATTACTATGGGTTCAATGACTTCTCCTTCTAAATCAAGTAACGTTTCTATGGAAACGACAGGACTTTTTTTTTGGATACGACTATCTCATTTCCGATCCACTAATCCTTCTTTACTGCATCCCTCACTCCCAAACATTGACGAATTCACACGGAAATTGCGTCGCTATGAAATACGAGTACTATGTGTCCTAAGACATTTCCTTCTAAATCGAGTAACGTTTCTACGGAAACGACAGGATTTTCTTTTGGGATACGACAATCTCATTTCCGATCCACTAATCCTCCTTTACTGCATCCCTCACTCCTACACATTGACGAATTCACACGGAAATTGCGTCGCTATGAAATACGAGTACTATGTGTTCGAAGACATTTCCTTCTAAATCGAGTAACGTTTCTATGGAAACGACAGGATTTTCGCTTGGGATACGACAATCTCATTTCCGATCCACTAATCCTTCTTTACTGCATCCCTCACTCCCACACATTGACGAATTCACACGGAAATAGCGTCGCTATGAAATACGAGTACTATGTGTTCTAAGACATTTCCTTCTAAATCGAGTAACGTTTCTATGGAAACGACAGGATTTTCTTTTGGGATACGACAATCACATTTCCGAATCACTAATCCTTCTTTACTGCATCCCTCACTCCCACACATTGACGAATTCACACGGAAATTGCGTCGCTATGAATTACTCTGTGTTCTATGACTTCTCCATCTAAATCAAGTAACGTTTCTATGGAAACGACAGGACTTTTTTTTGGGATACGACAATCTCATTTCCGTTCCACTAATCCTTCTTTACTGCATCCCTCACTCGCAAACATTGACGAATTCACACGGAAATTGCGTCGCTATGACATACTATGTGTTCTAAGACATTTCCTTCTTAATCGAGTAACGTTTCTATGGAAACGACAGGATTTTCTTTTGGGATACGACAATCTCATTTCAGATCCACTAATCCTTCTTTACTGCATCCCTCACTCCCACACATTGACGAATTCACACGGAAATTGCGTCGCTATGAAATACTATGTGTTCGAAGACATTTCCCTCTAAATCGAGTAACGTTTCTATGGAAACGACAGGATTTTCTTTTGGGATACGACAATCACATTTCCGATCCACTAATCCTTCTTTACAGCATCCCTCACTCCCACACATTGACGAATTCACACGGAAATTCCGTCGCTACGAAATACGAGTACTATGTGGTCTAAGAAATTTCCTTCTAAATCGAGTAACGTTTCTATGGAAACGACAGGATTTTCTTTTGGGATACGACAATCTCATTTCCGATCCACTAATCCTTCTTTACTGCATCCCTCACTGCGACACATTGACGAATTCACACGGAAATTGCGTCGCTATGAAATACGAGTACTATGTGTTCTAAGACATTTCCTTCTAAATCGAGTAACGTTTCTATGGAAACGACAGGAATTTCTTTTGGGATACGACAATCACATTTCCGATCCACTAATCCTTCTTTACTGCATCCCTCACTCCCACACATTGACGAATTCACACGGAAATTGCGTCGCCATGAAATACTAGTACTATGTGTTCTAAGACATTTCCTTCTAAATCGAGTAACGTTTCTATGGAAACGACAGGATTTTCTTTTGGGATACGACAATCTCATTTCCGATCCACTAATCCTTCTTTACTGCATCCCTCACTCCCTCACATTCACGAATTCACACGGAAATTGCGTCGCTATGAATTACTATGGGTTCTATGACTTCTCCTTCTAAATCAAGTAACGTTTCTATGGAAACGACAGGACTTTTTTTTGGGATACGACAATCTCATTTCCGATCCACTAATCCTTCTTTACTGCATCCCTCTCTCCCAAACATTGACGAATTCACACGGAAATTGCGTCGCTATGAAATACTATGTGTTCTAAGTCATTTCTTTCTAAATCGAGTCACGTTTCTATGGAAACGACAGGATTTTCTTTTGGGATACGACAATCACATTTCCGATCCACTAATCCTTCTTTACAGCATCCCTCACTCCCACATATTGACGAATTCACACGGAAATTGCGTCGCTATGAAATACGAGTACTATGTGTTCTAAGACATTTCCTTCTAAATCGAGTAACGTTTCTATGGAAACAACAGGATTTTCTTTTGGGATACGACAATCTCATTTCCGATCCACTAATCCTTCTTTACTGCTTCCCTCACTCCCACACATTGACGAATTCACACGGAAATTGCGTCGCTATGAATTACTATGGGTTCTATGACTTCTCCTTCTAAATCAAGTAACGTTTCTATGGAAACGACAGGACTTTTTTTTGGGATACGACAATCAAGTTTCCGATCCACTAATCCTTCTCTACTGCATCCCTCACTCCCAAACATTGACGAATTCACACGGAAATTGCGTCGCTATGAAATACTATGTGTTCTAAGACATTTCTCTCTAAATCGAGTAACGTTTCTATGGAAACTAAAGGATTTTCTTTTGGGATACGACAATCTCATTTCCGATCCACTAATCCTTCTTTACTGCATCACTCACTCCCACACATTGACGAATTCACACGGAAATTGCGTCGCTATGAAATACGAGTGCTATGTGTTCTATGACTTCTTTTTCTAAATCAAGTAACGTTTCTATGGAAACGACAGGATTTTCTTTTGGGATACGACAATCACATTTCCGATCCACTAATCCTTCTTTACTGCATCCCTCACTCCCACACATTGACGAATTCACACGGAAATTGCGTCGCTATGAATTACTATGGCTTCTATGACTTCTCCTTCTAAATCAAGTAACGTTTCTATGGAAACGACAGGACTTTTTTCTGGGATACGACAATCTCATTTCCGATCCACTAATCCTTCTTTACTGCATCCCACACTCCCAAACATTGACGAATTCACACGGATATTGCGTCGCTATGAAATACTATGTGTTCTAAGACATTTCCTTCTAAATCGAGTAACGTTTCTATGGAAACGACAGGATTTTCTTTTGGGATACGACAATCTCATTTCTGATCCACTAATCCTTCTTTACTGCATCCCACACTCCCACACATTGACGAATTCACACGGAAATTCCGTCGCTATGAAATACGAGTACTATGTGTTCTAAGACATTTCCTTCTAAATCGAGTAACGTTTCTATGAAAACGACAGGATTTTCTTTTGGCATACGACAATCACATTTCCGATCCACTAATCCTTCTTTACTGCATCCCTCACTCCCACACATTGACGAATTCACACGGAAATTGCGCCGCTATGAAATACGAGTACTATGTGTTCTAAGACATTTCCTTCTAAATCGAGTAACGTTTCTATGGAAACGACAGGATTTTCTTTTGGGATACGACAATCACATTTCCGATCCACTAATCCTTCTTTACTGCATCCCTCACTCCCAAACATTGACGAATTCACACGGAAATTACGCCGCTATGAATTACTATGGGTTCTATGACTTCTCCTTCTACATCGAGTAACGTTTCTATGGAATCGACAGGGTTTTCTTTTGGGATACGACAATCTCATTTCCGATCCACTAATCCTTCTTTACTGCATCCCTCACTCCCACACATTGACGAATTCACACGGAAATTGCGTCGCTATGAAATACGAGTACTATGTGTTCTAAGACATATCCTTCTAAATCGAGTAACGTTTCTATGGAAATGACAGGATTTTCTTTTGGGATACGACAATCACATTTCCGATCAACTAATCCTTCTTTACTGCATCCCTCACTCCAAAACATTGACGAATTCACACGGAAATTCCGTCGCTATGAAATTCGAGTACTGTGTGTTCTAAGACATTTCCATCTAAATCGAGTAACGTTTCTATGGAAACGGCAGGATTTTCTTTTGGGATACGACAATCACATTTCCGATCCACTAATCCATCTTTACCCGCATCCCTCGCTCCAAAACATTGACGAATTCACACGGAAATTGCGTCGCTATGAAATACTATGTGTTCTAAGACATTTCCTTCTAAATCGAGTAACGTTTCTGTGGAAACGACATTATTTTCTTTTGGGATACGGCAATCTCATTTCCGATCCACTAATCCTTCTTTACTGCATCCCTCACTCCCACACATTGACGAATTCACACGGAAATTTCGTCGCTATGAAATACGAGTACTATGTGTTCTAAGACATTTCCTTCTAAATCGAGTAACGTTTCTATGGAAACGACAGAATTTTCTTTTGGGATACGACAATCACATTTCCGATCCACTAATCCTTCTTTACTGCATCCCTCACTCCCACACATTGACGAATTCACACGGAAGTTGCTTCGCTATGAATTACTATGGGTTCTATGACTTCTCCTTCTAAATCAAGTAACGATTCTATGGAAACGATAGGATTTTCTTTTGGGATACGACAATCTCATTTCAGATCCACTAATCCTTCTTTACTGCATCCCTCACTCCCACACATTGACGAATTCACACGGAAACTGCGTCGCTATGAAAAACTATGTGTTCTAAGACATTTCCTTCTAAATCGAGTAACGTTTCTATGGAAACGCAGGATTTTCTTTTGGGATACGACAATCTCATTTCCGATCCACTAATCCTTCTTTACTGCATCCCTCACTCCCACACATTGACGAATTCACACGGAAATTGCGTCGCAATGAAATACGAGTACTATGTGTTCTAAGACATTTCCTTCTAAATCGAGTAACGTTTCTATGGAAACGACAGGATTTTCTTTTGGGATACGACAATCACATTTCCGATCCACTAATCCTTCTTTACTGCATCCCTCACTCCCAAACATTGACGAATTCACACGGAAATTCCGTCGCTATGAAATACGAGTACTATGTGTCCTAAGACATTTCCTTCTAAATCGAGTAACGTTTCTATAGAAACGACAGAATTTTCTTTTGGGATACGACAATCACATTTCCGATCCACTAACCCTTCTTTACTGCATCCCTCA
>NW_025728287.1:812488-879489 GCF_021461385.2 Schistocerca piceifrons
TGTGAATTCGTCAATGTGTGGGAGTGTGGGATGCAGTAAAGAAGGATTAGTGGATCGGAAATGAGATTGTCGTATCCCAAAAGAAAATCCTGTCGTTTCCATAGAAACGTTACTCGATTAAGAAGGAAATGTCTGTAGCAGACATAGTACTCGTATTTCACAGCGACGCAATTTCCGTGTGAATTCGTCAATGTGTGGGCAGTGAGTGGATGCAGTAAAGAAGGATTAGTGGATCGGAAATGAGATTGTCGTATCCCAAAAGAAAATCCTGTCGTTTCCATAGAAACGTTACTCGATTTAGAAAGAAATGTCTTAGAACACATAGTATTTCATAGCGACGCAATTTCCGTGTGAATTCGTCAATGTGTGGGAGTGAGGGATGCAGTAAAGAAGGATTAGTGTATCGGAAATGTGATTGTCGTATCCCAAAAGAAAATCCTGTCGTTTCCATAGAAACGTTACTTGATTTAGAAGGAAATGTCTTAGAACACATAGTATTTCATAGCGACGCAATTTCCGTGTGAATTCGTCAATGTGTGGGAGTGAGGGATGCAGTAAAAAAGGATTAGTGGATCGGAAATGAGATTGTCGTATCCCAAAAGAAAATCCTGTCGTTTCCATAAAAACGTTACTGGATTTAGAAGGAAGTGTCTTTGAACACATAATACTCGTATTTCATAGCGACGGAATTTCCTTGTTAATTCGTCAATGTTTGGGAGTCAGGAATGCAGTAAAGAAGGATTAGTGGATCGGAAATGTGATTGTCGTATCCCAAAAGAAAATCCTGTCGTTTCCATAGAAACGTTACTCGATTTAGAAGGAAATGTCTTAGAACACATAGTACTCGTATTTCATAGCGACGCAATTTCCGTGTGAATTCGTCAATGTGTGAGAGTGAGGGATGCAGTAAAGGACGGATTAGTGGATCGGAAATGAGATTGTCGTATCCCAAAAGAAAATCCTGTCGTTTCCGTAGAAACGTTACTCGATTTAGAAGGAGAAGTCATAGAACCCATAGTAATTCATAGCGACGCAAATTTCCGTGTGAATTCGTCAATGTTTGGGGAGTGGGGGATGCAGTAAAGAAGGATTAGTGGATGGGAAATGTGATTGTCGTATCCCAAAAGAAAATCCTGTCGTTTCCATAGAAACGTTACTCGATTTAGAAGGAAGTGTCTTAGAACACATAGTATTTCATAGCGACGCAATTTCCGTCTGAATTCGTCAATGTTTGGGAGTGAGGGATGCGGGTAAAGATGGATTAGTGGATCGGAAATGTAATTGTCGTATCCCAAAAGAAAATCCTGTCGTTTCCATAGAAACGTTACTCGATTTAGAAGGAAATGTCTTAGAAGACATAGTACTCGTATTTCATAGCGACGCAATTTCCGTGTGAATTCGTCAATGTGTGGGAGTGAAGGATGCAGTAAAGAAGGATTAGTGGATCGGAAATGAGATCGTCATATCCCCAAAAGAAAATCCTGTCGTTTCCATAGAAATGTTACTCGATTTAGAAGGAAATGTCTTAGAACACATAGTATTTCATAGCGACGCAATTTCCGTGTGAATTCGTCAATGTGTGGGAGTGTAGGATGCAGTAAAGAAGGATTAGTGGATCGGGAAATGAGATTGTCATATCCCAAAAGAAAATCCTGTCGTTTCCATAGAAACGTTACTCGATTTAGAAGGAAATGTCTTAGAAGACATAGTACTCGCATTTCATAGCGAACGAAATTTCCGTGTGAATTCGTCAATGTGTGGGAGTGAGGGATGCAGTAAAGAGGGATTATTGGATCGGAAGTGAGATTGTCATATCCCAAAAGAAAATCCTGTCGTTTCCATAGAAACGTTACTCGATTTAGAGGGAAATGTCTTAGAACACATAGTATTTCATAGCGACGCAATTTCCGTGTGAATTCGTCAATGTGTGGGGGTGAGGGATGCAGTAAAGAAGGATTAGTGGATCGGAAATGAGATTGTCATAACCCAAAAGAAGATCCTGTCGTTTCCATAGAAACGTTACTCGATTTAGAGGGAGAAGTCTTAGAACACATAGTATTTCATAGCGACGCAATTTCCGTGTGAATTCGTCAATGTTTGGGAGTGAGGGATGCAGTAAAGAAGGATTGGTGGATCGGAAATGAGATTGTCGTATCCAAAAAAAAATGTCCTGTCGTTTCCATAGAAACGTTACTTGATTTAGAAAGAAATGTCTTAGAACACATAGTATTTCATAGCGACGCAATTTCCGTGTGAATTCGTCAATGTGTGGGAGTGAGGGATGCAGTAAAGAAGGATTAGGTGTATCGGAAATGTGATTGTCTTATCCCAAAAGAAAAATCCTGTCGTTTCCATAGAAACGTTACTTGATTTAGAAGGAAATGTCTTAGAACACATAGTATTTCATAGCGACGCCATTTCCGTGTGAATTCGTCAATGTGTGGGAGTGAGGGGATGCAGTAAAAAAGGATTAGTGGATCGGAAATGAGATTGTCGTATCCCAAAAGAAAATCCTGTCGTTTTCCATAAAAAACGTTACTCGGATTTAGAAGGAAGTGTCTTAGAACACATAATACTCGTATTTCATAGCGACGGAATTTCCATGTTAATTCGTCAATGTTTGGGAGTGAGGGATGCAGTAAAGAAGGATTAGTGGATCGGAAATGTGATTGTCGTATCCCAAAAGAAAATCCTGTCGTTTCCATAGAAACTTTACTCGATTTAGAAGGAAATGTCTTAGAACACATAGTACTCGTATTTCATAGCGACGCAATTTCCGTGTGAATTCGTCAATGTGTGAGAGTGAGGGATGCAGTAAAGACGGATTAGTGGATCGGAAATGAGATTGTCGTATCCCAAAAGAAAATCCTGTCGTTTCCATAGAAACGTTACTCGATTTAGAAGGAGAAGTCATAGAACCCATAGTAAATCATAGCGACGCAAATTTCCGTGTGAATTCGTCAATGTTTGGGAGTGGGGGATGCAGTAAAGAAGGATTAGTGGATGGGAAATGTGATTGTCGTATCCCAAAAGAAAATCCTGTCGTTTCCATAGAAACGTTACTCGATTTAAAAGGAAAATGTCTTAGAACACATAGTATTTCATAGCGACGCAATTTCCGTCTGAATTCGTCAATGTTTGGGAGTGAGGGATGCGGGTAAAGATGGATTAGTGGATCGGAAATGTAATTGTCGTATCCCAAAAGAAAATCCTGTCGTTTCCATAGAAACGTACTCGATTTAGAAGGAAATGTCTTAGAAGATATAGTACTCGTATTTCATAGCGACGCAATTTCCGTGTGAATTCCGTCAATGTGTGGGAGTGAAGGATGCAGTAAAGAAGGATTAGTGGATCGGAAATGAGATCGTCCATATCCCAAAAGAAAATCCTGTCGTTTCCATAGAAACGTTACTCGATTTAGAAGGAAATGTCTTAGAACACATAGTATTTCATAGCGACGCAATTTCCGTGTGAATTCGTCAATGTGTGGGAGTGAGGGATGCAGTAAAAGAAGGATTAGTGGATCGGAAATGAGATTGTCATATCCCAAAAGAAAATCCTGTCGTTTCCCATAGAAACGTTACTCGATTTAGAAGGAAATGTCTTAGAAGACATAGTACTCGCATTTCATAGCGACGCAATTTCCGTGTGAATTCGTCAATGTGTGGGAGTGAGGGATGCAGTAAAGAGGGATTAGTGGATCGGAAGTGAGATTGTCATATCCCAAAAGAAAATCCTGTCGTTTCCATAGAAACGTTACTCGATTTAGAGGGAAATGTCTTAGAACACATAGTATTTCATAGCGACGCAATTTCCGTGTGAATTCGTCAATGTGTGGGGAGTGAGGATGCAGTAAAGAAGGATTAGTGGATCGGAAATGAGATTGTCATAACCCAAAAGAAAATCCTGTCGTTTCCATAGAAACGTTACTCGATTTAGAGGGAGAAGTCTTAGAACACATAGTATTTCATAGCGACGCAATTTCCGTGTGAATTCGTCAATGTTTGGGAGTGAGGGATGCAGTAAAGAAGGATTGGTGGATCGGAAATGAGATTGTCGTATCCAAAAAAAATGTCCTGTCGTTTCCATAGAAACGTTACTTGATTTAGAAGGAGAAGTCATAGAACCCATTGTAATTCATAGAGACGCAATTTCCGTGTGAATTTGTCAATGTGTGGGAGTGAGGGATGCAGTAAAGAAGGATTAGTGGATCGGAAATGTGATTGTCGTCTCCCACAAGAAAATCCTGTCGTTTCCATAGAACGTTACTCGATTTAGAAGGAAATGTCTTAGAACACATAGTACTTGTATTTCATAGCGACGCAATTTCCGTGTGAATTCGTCAATGTGTGGGAGTGAGGGATGCAGTAAAGAAGGATTAGTGGATCGGAAATGAGATTGTCGTATCCCAAAAGAAAATCCTGTCGTTTCCATAGAAACGTTACTTGATTTAGAGGGAAATGTCTTAGAACACATAGTATTTCATAGCGACGCAATTTCCGTGTGAATTCGTCAATGGGTGGGAGTGAGGGATGCAGTAAAGAAGGATTAGTGGATCTGAAATGAGATTGTCGTATCCCAAAAGAAAATCCTGTCGTTTCCATAGAAACGTTACTCGATTTAGAAGGAAATGTCTTAGAAGACATAGTACTCCGTATTTCATAGCGACGCAATTTCCGTGTGAATTCGTCAATGTGTGGGAGTGAGGGATGCAGTAAAGAAGGATTAGTGGATCGGAAATGAGATTGTCGTATCCCAAAAAAAAGTCCTGTCGTTTCCATAGAAACGTTACTTGATTTAGAAGGAGAGGTCATAGAACCCAGAGTAATTCATAGCGACGCAATTTCCGTGTGAATTCGTCAATGTGTGGGAATGAGGGATGCAGTAAAGAAGGATTAGTGGATCTCAAATGAGATTGTCGTATCCCAAAAGAAAATCCTGTCGTTTCCATAGAAACGTTTCTCGATTTAGAAGGAAATCTCTTAGAAGACATAGTACTCGTATTTCATAGCGATGCAATTTCCGTGTGAATTCGTCAATGTGTGGGAGTGAGGGATGCAGTAAAGAAGGATTAGTGGTTCGGAAATGAGATTGTCGTATCCCAAAAGAAAATCCTGTCGTTTCCATAGAAACGTTACTCGATTAAGGAAGGAAAATGTCTTAGAAGACATAGTACTCGTATTTCATAGCGACGCAATTTCCGTGTGAATTCGTCAATGTGTGGGAGTGAGGGATGCAGTAAAGAAGGATTAGTGGATCGGAAATGAGATGTGTCGTATCCCAAAAGAAAATCCTGTCATTTCCATAGAAACGTTACTCGATTTAGAAAGAAATGTCTTAGAACACATAGTATTTCATAGCGACGCAATTTCCGCGTGAATTCGTCAATGTGTGGGAGTGAGGGATTGCAGTAAAGAAGGATTAGTGGATAGGAAATGTGATTGTAGTATCCCAAAAAGAAAATCTTGTCGTTTCCATAGAAACGTTACTCGATTTAGAAGGAAATGTCTTAGAACACATAGTATTATCATAGCGACGCAATTTCCGTGTGAATTCGTCAATGTGTGGGAGTGAGGGATGCAGTAAAGAAGGATTAGTGGATCGCAAATGAGATTGTCGTACCCCAAAAGAAAATCCTGTCGTTTCCATAGAAACATTACTCGATTAAGAAGGAAATGTCTTAGAAGACATAGTACTCGTATTTCATAGCGACGCAATTTCCGTGTGAATTCGTCAATGTGTGGGAGTGAGGGAAGCAGTCAAAGAAGGATTAGTGGATCGGAAATGAGATTGTCGTATCCCAAAAGAAAATCCTGTCGTTTCCATAGAAACGTTACTCGATTTAGAAAGAAATGTCTTAGAACACATAGTATTTCATAGCGACGCAATTTCCGTTGTGAATTCATCAATGTGTGGGAGTGAGGGATGCAGTAAAGAAGGATTAGTGTATCGGAAATGTGATTGTCGTATCCCAAAAGAAAATCCTGTCGTTTCCATAGAAACGTTAACTCGATTTAGAAGGAAATGTCCTTAGAAGACATAGTACTCGTATTTCATAGCGGACGCAATTTCCGTGTGAATTCGTCAATGTGTGGAATGAGGGATGCAGTAAAGAAGGATTAGTGATTCGGAAATGTGATTGTCGTATCCCAAAAGAAAATCCTGTCGTTTCCATAGAAACGTTACTCGATTTAGAAGGAAATGTCTTTAGAACACATAGTATTTCATAGCGACGCTATTTCCGTGTGAATTCGTCAATGTGTGGGAGTGAGGGATGCAGTAAAGAAGGATTAGTGGATAGGAAATGTGATTGTCGTATCCCAAAAGAAAATCTTGTCGTTTCCATAGAAACGTTACTCGATTTAGAAGGAAATGTCCTAGAACACATAGTATTTCATAGCGACGCAATTTCCGTGTGAATTCGTCAATGTGTGGGAGTGAGGGATGCAGTAAAAAAGGATTAGTGGATCTGAAATGAGATTGTCGTATCCCAAATGAAAATCCTGTCGTTTCCATAGAAACGTTACTCGATTAAGAAGGAAATGTTTTAGAACACATAGTATTTCATAGCGACGCAATTTCCGTGTGAATTCGTCAATGTGTGGGAGTGAGGGATGCAGTAAAGAAGGATTAGTGGATCGGAAATGAGATTGTCGTATCCCAAAAAAAAAAGTCCTGTCGTTTCCATAGAAACGTTACTTGATTTAGAAGGAGAGGTCATAGAACCCAGAGTAATTCATAGCGACGCAATTTTCCGTGTGAATTCGTCAATGTGTGGGAATGAGGGACGCAGTAAAGAAGGATTAGTGATTCGGAAATGTGATTGTCGTATCCCAAAAGAAAATCCTGTCGTTTCCATAGAAACGTTACTCGATTTAGAAGGAAATGTCTTAGAAAGACATAGTACTCGTATTTCATAGCGATGCAATTTCCGTGTGAATTCGTCAATGTGTGGGAGTGAGGGATGCAGTAAAGAAGGATTAGTGGATCGGAAATGAGATTGTCGTATCCCAAAAGAAAATCCTGTCGTTTCCATAGAAACGTTACTCCGATTAAGAAAGAAATGTCTTAGAAGACATAGTACTCGTATTTCATAGCGACGCAATTTCCGTGTGAATTCGTCAATGTGTGGGAGTGAGGGATGCAGTAAAGAAGGATAGTGGATCGGAAATGAGATTGTCGTATCCCAAAAGAAAATCCTGTCGTTTCCATATAAACGTTACTCGATTTAGAAAGAAATGTCTTAGAACACATAGTATTTCATAGCGACGCAATTTCCGTGTGAATTCGTCAATGTGTGGGAGTGAGGATGCAGTAAAGAAGGATTAGTGGTTCGGAAATGAGATTGTCGTATCCCAAAAGAAAATCCTGTCGTTTCCATAGAAACGTTACTCGATTAAGAAGGAAATGTCTTAGAAGACATAGTACTCGTATTTCATAGCGACGCAATTTCCGTGTGAATTCGTCAATGTGTGGGAGTGAGGGATGCAGTAAAGAAGGATTAGTGGATCGGGAAATGAGATTGTCGTATCCCAAAAGAAAATCCTGTCGTTTCCATAGAAACGTTACTCGATTTAGAAAGAAATGTCTTAGAACACATAGTATTTCATAGCGACGCAATTTCCGCGTGAATTCGTCAATGTGTGGGAGTGAGGGATGCAGTAAAGAAGGATTAGTGGATAGGAAAAGTGATTGTAGTATCCCAAAAGAAAATCTTGTCGTTTCCCTAGAAACGTTACTCGATTTAGAAGGAAATGTCTTAGAACACATAGTATTTCATAGCGACGCAATTTCCGTGTGAATTCGTCAATGTGTGTGGAGTGAGGGATGCAGTAAAGAAGGATTAGTGGATCGCAAATGAGATTGTCGTACCCCAAAAGAAAATCCTGTCGTTTCCATAGAAACATTACTCGATTAAGAAGGAAATGTCTTAGAAGACATAGTACTCGTATTTCATAGCGACGCAATTTCCGTGTGAATTCGTCAATGTGTGGGAGTGAGGGGATGCAGTAAAGAAGGATTAGTGGATCGGAAATGAGATTGTCGTATCCCAAAAGAAAATCCTGTCGTTTCCATAGAAACGTTACTCGATTTAGAAAAGAAATGTCTTAGAACACATAGTATTTCATAGCGACGCAATTTCCGTGTGAATTCGTCAATGTGTGGGAGTGAGGGATGCACTAAAGAAGGATTAGTGTATCGGAAATGTGATTGTCGTATCCCAAAAGAAAATCTCCTGTCGTTTCCATAGAAACGTTACTCGATTTAGAAGGAAATGTCTTAGAACACATAGTATTTCATAGCGACGCAATTTCCGTGTGAATTCGTCAATGTGTGGGAATGAGGGATGCAGTAAAGAAGGATTAGTGATTCGGAAATGTGATTGTCGTATCCAAAAGAAAATCCTGTCGTTTCCATAGAAACGTTACTCGATTTAGAAGGAAATGTCTTAGAACACATAGTATTTCATAGCGACGCTATTTCCGTGTGAATTCGTCAATGTGTGGGAGTGAGGGATGCAGTAAAGAAGGATTAGTGGATAGGAAATGTGATTGTCGTATCCCAAAAGAAAATCTTGTCGTTTCCATAGAAACGTTACTCGATTTAGAAGGAAATGTCCTAGAACACATAGTATTTCATAGCGACGCAATTTCCGTGTGAATTCGTCAATGTGCGGGAGTGAGGGATGCAGTAAAAAAGGATTAGTGGATCTGAAATGAGATTGTCGTATCCCAAATGAAAATCCTGTCGTTTCCATAGAAACGTTACTCGATTAAGAAGGAAATGTTATAGAACACATAGTATTTCATAGCGACGCAATTCCGTGTGAATTCGTCAATGTGTGGGAGTGAGGGATGCAGTAAAGAAGGATTAGTGGATCGGAAATGAGATTGTCGTATGCCAAAATAAAGTCCTGTCGTTTCCATAGAAACGTTTACTTGATTTAGAAGGAGAGGTCATAGAACCAGAGTAATTCATAGCGACGCAAATTTCCGTGTGAATTCGTCAATGTGTGGGAATGAGGGATGCAGTAAAGAAGGATTAGTGATTCGGAAATGTGATTGTCGTATCCCAAAAGAAAATCCTGTCGTTTCCATAGAAACGTTACTCGATTTAGAAGGAAATGTCTTAGAGGACATAGTACTCGTATTTCATAGCGATGCAATTTCCGTGTGAATTCGTCAATGTGTGGGAGTGAGGGATGCAGTAAAGAAGGATTAGTGGATCGGAAATGAGATTGTCGTATCCCAAAAGAAAATCCTGTCGTTTCCATAGAAACGTTACTCGATTAAGAAGGAAATGTCTTAGAAGACATAGTACTCGTATTTCATAGCGACGCAATTTCCGTGTGAATTCGTCAATGTGTGGGAGTGAGGGATGCAGTAAAGAAGGATTAGTGGATCGGAAATGAGATTGTCGTATCCCAAAAGAAAATCCTGTCGTTTCCATATAAACGTTACTCGATTTAGAAAGAAATGTCTTAGAACACATAGTATTTCATAGCGACGCAATTTCCGTGTGAATTCGTCAATGTGTGGGAGTGAGGGATGCAGTAAAGAAGGATTAGTGGATAGGAAATGTGATTGTAGTATCCCAAAAGAAAATCTTGTCGTTTCCATAGAAACGTTACTCGATTTAGAAGGAAATGTCTTAGAACACATAGTATTTCATAGCGACGCAATTTCCGTGTGAATTCGTCAATGTGTGGGAGTGAGGGATGCAGTAAAGAAGGATTAGTGGATCGGAAATGAGATTGTCGTACCCCAAAAGAAAATCCTGTCGTTTCCATAGAAACGTTACTCGATTAAGAAGGAAATGTTTTAGAAGACATAGTACTCGTATTTCATAGCGACGCAATTTCCGTGTGAATTCGTCAATGTGTGGGAGTGAGAAATGCAGTAAAGAAGGATTAGTGGATCGGAAATGAGATTGTCGTATCCCAAAAGAAAATCCTGTCGTTTCCATAGAAACGTTACTCGATTTAGAAAGAATTGTCTTAGAACACATAGTATTTCATAGCGACGCAATTTCCGTGTGAATTCGTCAATGTGTGGGAGTGAGGGATGCAGTAAAGAAGGATTAGTGGATCGGAAATGCGATTGTCGTATCCCAAAAGAAAATCCTGTCGTTTCCATAGAAACGTTACTCGATTTAGAAGGAAATGTGTTAGAACACATAGTATTTCATAGCGACGCAATTTCCGTGTGAATTCGTCAATGTGTGGGAGTGAGGGATGCAGTAAAAGAGGATTAGTGGATCGGAAATGAGATTGTCGTATCCCAAAAGAAAATCCTGTCGTTTCCATAGAAACGTTACTCGATTTAGAAGGAAATGTCTTAGAACACATAGTACTCGTATTTCATAGCGACGGAATTTCCATGTTAATTCGTCAATGTTTGGGAGTGAGGGATGCAGTAAAGAAGGATTAGTGGATCTGAATTGAGATTGTCGTATCCCAAAAGAAAATCCTGTCGTTTCCATAGAAACGTTACTCGATTTAGAGGGAAATGTCTTAGAACACATAGTATTTCATAGCGACGCAATTTCCGTGTGAATTCGTCAATGTGTGGGAGTGAGGGATGCAGTAAAGAAGTATTAGTGGATCTGAAATGAGATTGTCGTGTCCCTCAAGAAAATCCTGTCGTTTCCATAGAAACGTTACTCGATTTAGAAGGAAACGTCTTAGAAGACATAGTACTCGTATTTCATAGCGACGCAATTTCCGTGTGAATTCGTCAATGTGTGGGAGTGAGGGATGCAGTAAAGAAGGATTAGTGGATCGGAAATGAGATTGTCGTATCCCAAAAGATAATCCAGTCGTTTCCATAGAAACGTTACTCGATTTAGAAAGAAATGTCTTAGAACACATAGTATATCATAGCGACGCAATATCCGTGTGAATTCGTCAATGTTTGGGAGTGAGGGATGCGGGTAAAGATGGATTAGTGGATCGGAAATGTAATTGTCGTATCCCAAAAGAAAATCCTGTCGCTTCCATAGAAACGTTACTCCATTTAGAAGGAAATGTCTTAGAAGACATAGTACTCGTATTTCATAGCGACGCAATTTCCGTGTGAATTCGTCAATGTGTGGGAGTGAGGGATGCAGTAAAGAAGGATTAGTGGATCGGAAATGAGATTGTCGTATCCCAAATGAAAATCCAGTCGTTTCCATAGAAACGTTACTCGATTTAGAAAGAAATGTCTTAGAACACATAGTATTTCATAGCGACGCAATTTCCGTGTGAATTCGTCAATGTTTGGGAGTGAGGGATGCGGGTAAAGATGGATTAGTGGATCGGAAATGTAATTGTCGAATCCCAAAAGAAAATCCTGTTGTTTCCATAGAAACGTTACTCGATTTAGAAGGAAATGTCTTAGAAGACATAGTACTCGTATTTCATAGCGACGCAATTTCCGTGTGAATTCGTCAATGTGTGGGAGTGAGGGATGCGGTAAAGAAGGATTAGTGGATCGGAAATGAGATTGTCATATCCCAAAAGAAAATCCTGTCGTTTCCATAGAAACGTTACTCGATTTAGAGGAAAATGTCTTAGAACACATAGTATTTCATAGCGACGCAATTTCCGTGTGAATTCGTCAATGTGTGGGAGTGAGGGATGCAGTAAAAAAGGATTAGTGGATCTGAAATGAGATTGTCGTATCCCAAAAGAAAATCCTGTCGTTTCCATAGAAACGTTACTCGATTAAGAAAGAAATGTTTTAGAATACATAGTATTTCATAGCGACGCAATTTCCGTGTGAATTCGTCAATGTGTGGGAGTGAGGGATGCAGTAATGAAGGATTAGTGGATCGGAAATGAGATTGTCGTATCCCAAAAAAAAGTCCTGTCGTTTCCATAGAAACGTTACTTGATTTAGAAGGAGAGGTCATAGAACCCAGTGTAATTCATAGCGACGCAATTTTGGTGTGAATTTGTCAATGTGTGGGAATGAGGGATGCAGTAAAGAAGGATTAGTGATTCGGAAATGTGATTGTCGTATCGCAAAAGAAAATCCTGTCGTTTCCATAGAAATGTTACTCCATTTAGAAGGAAATGTCTTAGAAGACATAGTACTCGTATTTCATAGCGATGCAATTTCCGTGTGAATTCGTCAATGTGTGGGAGTGTGGGATGCAGTAAAGAAGGATTAGTGGATCGGAAATGAGATTGTCGTATCCCAAAAGAAAATCCTGTCGTTTCCATAGAAACGTTACTCGATTAAGAAGGAAATGTCTTAGCAGACATAGTACTCGTATTTCACAGCGACGCAATTTCCGTGTGAATTCGTCAATGTGTGGGAGTGAGGGATGCAGTAAAGAAGGATTAGTGGATCGGAAATGAGATTGTCGTATCCCAAAAGAAAATCCTGTCGTTTCCATAGAAACGTTACTCGATTTAGAAAGAAATGTCTTAGAACACATAGTATTTCATAGCGACGCAATTTCCGTGTGAATTCGTCAATGTGTGGGAGTGAGGGATGCAGTAAAGAAGGATTAGTGTATCGGAAATGTGATTGTCGTATCCCAAAAGAAAATCCTGTCGTTTCCATAGAAACGTTACTTGATTTAGAAGGAAATGTCTTAGAACACATAGTATTTCATAGCGACGCAATTTCCGTGTGAATTCGTCAATGTGTGGGAGTGAGGGATGCAGTAAAAAAGGATTAGTGGATCGGAAATGAGATTGTCGTATCCCAAAAGAAAATCCTGTCGTTTCCATAAAAACGTTACTGGATTTAGAAGGAAGTGTCTTTGAACACATAATACTCGTATTTCATAGCGACGGAATTTCCATGTTAATTCGTCAATGTTTGGGAGTCAGGAATGCAGTAAAGAAGGATTAGTGGATCGGAAATGTGATTGTCGTATCCCAAAAGAAAATCCTGTCGTTTCCATAGAAACGTTACTCGATTTAGAAGGAAATGTCTTAGAACACATAGTACTCGTATTTCATAGCGACGCAATTTCCGTGTGAATTCGTCAATGTGTGAGAGTGAGGGATGCAGTAAAGACGGATTAGTGGATCGGAAATGAGATTGTCGTATCCCAAAAGAAAATCCTGTCGTTTCCGTAGAAACGTTACTCGATTTAGAAGGAGAAGTCATAGAACCCATAGTAATTCATAGCGACGCAAATTTCCGTGTGAATTCGTCAATGTTTGGGAGTGGGGGATGCAGTAAAGAAGGATTAGTGGATGGGAAATGTGATTGTCGTATCCCAAAAGAAAATCCTGTCGTTTCCATAGAAACGTTACTCGATTTAGAAGGAAGTGTCTTAGAACACATAGTATTTCATAGCGACGCAATTTCCGTCTGAATTCGTCAATGTTTGGGAGTGAGGGATGCGGGTAAAGATGGATTAGTGGATCGGAAATGTAATTGTCGTATCCCAAAAGAAAATCCTGTCGTTTCCATAGAAACGTTACTCGATTTAGAAGGAAATGTCTTAGAAGACATAGTACTCGTATTTCATAGCGACGCAATTTCCGTGTGAATTCGTCAATGTGTGGGAGTGAAGGATGCAGTAAAGAAGGATTAGTGGATCGGAAATGAGATCGTCATATCCCAAAAGAAAATCCTGTCGTTTCCATAGAAATGTTACTCGATTTAGAAGGAAATGTCTTAGAACACATAGTATTTCATAGCGACGCAATTTCCGTGTGAATTCGTCAATGTGTGGGAGTGTAGGATGCAGTAAAGAAGGATTAGTGGATCGGAAATGAGATTGTCATATCCCAAAAGAAAATCCTGTCGTTTCCATAGAAACGTTACTCGATTTAGAAGGAAATGTCTTAGAAGACATAGTACTCGCATTTCATAGCGACGAAATTTCCGTGTGAATTCGTCAATGTGTGGGAGTGAGGGATGCAGTAAAGAGGGATTATTGGATCGGAAGTGAGATTGTCATATCCCAAAAGAAAATCCTGTCGTTTCCATAGAAACGTTACTCGATTTAGAGGGAAATGTCTTAGAACACATAGTATTTCATAGCGACGCAATTTCCGTGTGAATTCGTCAATGTGTGGGGGTGAGGGATGCAGTAAAGAAGGATTAGTGGATCGGAAATGAGATTGTCATAACCCAAAAGAAAATCCTGTCGTTTCCATAGAAACGTTACTCGATTTAGAGGGAGAAGTCTTAGAACACATAGTATTTCATAGCGACGCAATTTCCGTGTGAATTCGTCAATGTTTGGGAGTGAGGGATGCAGTAAAGAAGGATTGGTGGATCGGAAATGAGATTGTCGTATCCAAAAAAAAATGTCCTGTCGTTTCCATAGAAACGTTACTTGATTTAGAAAGAAATGTCTTAGAACACATAGTATTTCATAGCGACGCAATTTCCGTGTGAATTCGTCAATGTGTGGGAGTGAGGGATGCAGTAAAGAAGGATTAGTGTATCGGAAATGTGATTGTCGTATCCCAAAAGAAAATCCTGTCGTTTCCATAGAAACGTTACTTGATTTAGAAGGAAATGTCTTAGAACACATAGTATTTCATAGCGACGCCATTTCCGTGTGAATTCGTCAATGTGTGGGAGTGAGGGATGCAGTAAAAAAGGATTAGTGGATCGGAAATGAGATTGTCGTATCCCAAAAGAAAATCCTGTCGTTTCCATAAAAACGTTACTCGATTTAGAAGGAAGTGTCTTAGAACACATAATACTCGTATTTCATAGCGACGGAATTTCCATGTTAATTCGTCAATGTTTGGGAGTGAGGGATGCAGTAAAGAAGGATTAGTGGATCGGAAATGTGATTGTCGTATCCCAAAAGAAAATCCTGTCGTTTCCATAGAAACTTTACTCGATTTAGAAGGAAATGTCTTAGAACACATAGTACTCGTATTTCATAGCGACGCAATTTCCGTGTGAATTCGTCAATGTGTGAGAGTGAGGGATGCAGTAAAGACGGATTAGTGGATCGGAAATGAGATTGTCGTATCCCAAAAGAAAATCCTGTCGTTTCCATAGAAACGTTACTCGATTTAGAAGGAGAAGTCATAGAACCCATAGTAAATCATAGCGACGCAAATTTCCGTGTGAATTCGTCAATGTTTGGGAGTGGGGGATGCAGTAAAGAAGGATTAGTGGATGGGAAATGTGATTGTCGTATCCCAAAAGAAAATCCTGTCGTTTCCATAGAAACGTTACTCGATTTAAAAGGAAATGTCTTAGAACACATAGTATTTCATAGCGACGCAATTTCCGTCTGAATTCGTCAATGTTTGGGAGTGAGGGATGCGGGTAAAGATGGATTAGTGGATCGGAAATGTAATTGTCGTATCCCAAAAGAAAATCCTGAGGTTTCCATAGAAACGTTACTCGATTTAGAAGGAAATGTCTTAGAAGATATAGTACTCGTATTTCATAGCGACGCAATTTCCGTGTGAATTCGTCAATGTGTGGGAGTGAAGGATGCAGTAAAGAAGGATTAGTGGATCGGAAATGAGATCGTCATATCCCAAAAGAAAATCCTGTCGTTTCCATAGAAACGTTACTCGATTTAGAAGGAAATGTCTTAGAACACATAGTATTTCATAGCGACGCAATTTCCGTGTGAATTCGTCAATGTGTGGGAGTGAGGGATGCAGTAAAGAAGGATTAGTGGATCGGAAATGAGATTGTCATATCCCAAAAGAAAATCCTGTCGTTTCCATAGAAACGTTACTCGATTTAGAAGGAAATGTCTTAGAAGACATAGTACTCGCATTTCATAGCGACGCAATTTCCGTGTGAATTCGTCAATGTGTGGGAGTGAGGGATGCAGTAAAGAGGGATTAGTGGATCGGAAGTGAGATTGTCATATCCCAAAAGAAAATCCTGTCGTTTCCATAGAAACGTTACTCGATTGAGAGGGAAATGTCTTAGAACACATAGTATTTCATAGCGACGCAATTTCCGTGTGAATTCGTCAATGTGTGGGAGTGAGGGATGCAGTAAAGAAGGATTAGTGGATCGGAAATGAGATTGTCATAACCCAAAAGAAAATCCTGTCGTTTCCATAGAAACGTTACTCGATTTAGAGGGAGAAGTCTTAGAACACATAGTATTTCATAGCGACGCAATTTCCGTGTGAATTCGTCAATGTTTGGGAGTGAGGGATGCAGTAAAGAAGGATTGGTGGATCGGAAATGAGATTGTCGTATCCAAAAAAAATGTCCTGTCGTTTCCATAGAAACGTTACTTGATTTAGAAGGAGAAGTCATAGAACCCATTGTAATTCATAGAGACGCAATTTCCGTGTGAATTTGTCAATGTGTGGGAGTGAGGGATGCAGTAAAGAAGGATTAGTGGATCGGAAATGTGATTGTCGTCTCCCACAAGAAAATCCTGTCGTTTCCATAGAAACGTTACTCGATTTAGAAGGAAATGTCTTAGAACACATAGTACTTGTATTTCATAGCGACGCAATTTCCGTGTGAATTCGTCAATGTGTGGGAGTGAGGGATGCAGTAAAGAAGGATTAGTGGATCGGAAATGAGATTGTCGTATCCCAAAAGAAAATCCTGTCGTTTCCATAGAAACGTTACTTGATTTAGAGGGAAATGTCTTAGAACACATAGTATTTCATAGCGACGCAATTTCCGTGTGAATTCGTCAATGGGTGGGAGTGAGGGATGCAGTAAAGAAGGATTAGTGGATCTGAAATGAGATTGTCGTATCCCAAAAGAAAATCCTGTCGTTTCCATAGAAACGTTACTCGATTTAGAAGGAAATGTCTTAGAAGACATAGTACTCGTATTTCATAGCGACGCAATTTCCGTGTGAATTCGTCAATGTGTGGGGATGAGGGATGCAGTAAAGAAGGATTAGTGGATCTGAAAAGAGATTGTCGTATCCCAAAAGAATATCCTGTCGTTTCCATAGAAACGTTACTCGATTTAGAGGGAAATGTCTTAGAACACATAGTATTTCATAGCGACGCAATTTCCGTGTGAATTCGTCAATGTGTGGGAGTGAGGGATGCAGTAAAGAAGGATTAGTGGATCTGAAATGAGATTGTCGTATCCCAAAAGAAAATCCTGTCGTTTCCATAGAAAGGTTACTCGATTTACAAGGAAATGTCTTAGAAGACATAGTACTCGTATTTCATAGCGACGCAATTTCCGTGTGAATTCGTCAATGTGTGGGAGTGAGGGATGCAGTAAACAAGGATTAGTGGATCGGTAATGAGATTGTCGTATCCCAAAAGAAAATCCTGTCGTTTCCATAGAAACGTTACTCGATTTAGAAAGAAATGTCTAAGAACACATAGTATTTCATAGCGACGCAATTTCCGTGTGAATTCGTCAGTGTTTGGGAGTGAGGGATGCGGGTAAAGATGGATTAGTGGATCGGAAATATAATTGTCGTATCCCAAAAGAAAATCCTGTCGTTTCCATAGAAACGTTACTCGATTTAGAAGGAAATGTCTTAGAAGACATAGTACTCGTATTTCATAGCGACCCAATTTCCGTGTGAATTCGTCAATGTGTGGGAGTGAGGGATGCAGTAAAGAAGGATTAGTGGATCGGAAATGAGATTGTCGTATCCCAAAAGAAAATCCTTTCGTTTCCATAGAAACGTTACTCGATTTAGAAAGAAATGTCTTAGAACACATAGTATTTCATAGCGACGCAATTTCCGTGTGAATTCGTCAATGTTTGGGACTGAGGGATGCGGGTAAAGATGGATTAGTGGATCGGAAATGTAATTGTCTTATCCCAAAAGAAAATCCTGTCGTTTCCATAGAAACGTTACTCGATTTAGAAGGAAATGTCTTAGAAGACATAGTACTCGTATTTCATAGCGACGCAATTTCCGTGTGAATTCGTCAATGTGTGGGAATGAGGGATGCAGTAAAGAAGGATTAGTGGATCGGAAATGAGATTGTCATATCCCAAAAGAAAATCCTGTCGTTTCCATAGAAACGTTACTCGATTTAGAGGGAAATGTCTTAGAACACATAGTATTTCATAGCGACGCAATTTCCGTGTGAATTCGTCAATGTGTGGGAGTGAGGGATGCAGTAAAGAAGGATTAGTGGATCTGAAATGAGATTGTCGTATCCCAAAAGAAAATCCTGTCGTTTCCATATAAACGCTACTCGATTAAGAAGGAAATGTTGTAGAACACATAGTATTTCATAGCGACGCAATTTCCGTGTGAATTCGTCAATGTTTGGGAGTGAGTGATGCAGTAAAGAAGGATTAGTGGATCGGAAATGAGATTGTCGTATCCCAAAAAAAAGTCCTGTCGTTTCCATAGAAACGTTACTTGATTTAGTAGGAGAAGTCATAGAACCCAGAGTAATTAATAGCAACGCAATTTCCGTGTGAATTCGTCAATGTGTGGGAGTGAGGGATGCAGTAAAGAAGGATTAGTGATTCGGAAATGTGATTGTCGTATCCCAAAAGAAAATCCTGTCGTTTCCATAGAAACGTTACTCGATTTAGAAGGAAATGTCTTAGAAGACATAGTACTCGTATTTCATAGCGACGCAATTTCCGTGTGAATTCGTCAATGTGTGGGAGTGGGGGATGCAGTAAAGAAGGATTAGTGGATCGGAAATGAGATTGTCGTATCCCAAAAGAAAATCCTGTCGTTTCCATAGAAACGTTACTCGATTTAGAAAGAAATGTCTTAGAACACATAGTATTTCATAGCGACGCAATTTCCGTGTGAATGCGACAATGTTTGGGAGTGAGGGATGCGGGTAAAGATGGATTAGTGGATCGGAAATGTAATTGTCGTATCCCAAAAGAAAATCCTGTCGTTTCCATAGAAACGTAACTCGATTTAGAAGGAAATGTCTTAGAAGACATAGTACTCGTATTTCATAGCGACGCAATTTCCGTGTGAATTCGTCAATGTGTGGGAGTGAGGGATGCAGTAAAGAAGGATTAGTGGATCGGAAATGAGATTGTCATATCCCAAAAGAAAATCCTGTCGTTTCCATAGAAACGTTACTCGATTTAGAGGGAAATGTCTTAGAGCACATAGTATTTTATAGCGACGCAATTTACGTGTGAATTCGTCAATGTGTGGGAGTGAGGGATGCAGTAAAGAAGGATTAGTGAATCTGAAATGTGATTGTCGTATCCCAAAAGAAAATCCTGTCGTTTCCATAGAAACGTTACTCGATTTAGAAAGAAATGTCTTAGAACACACAGTATTTCATAGCGACGCAATTTCCGTGTGAATTCGTCAATGTGTGGGAGGGAGGGATGCAGTAAAGAAGGATTAGTGGATCGGAAATGAGATTGTCGTATCCCAAAAGAAAATCCTGTCGTTTCCATAGAAACGTTACACGATTAAGAAGGAAATGTCTTAGAAGACATAGTACTCGTATTTCTTAGCGACGCAATTTCCGTGTGAATTCGTCAATGTGTGGGAGTGAGGGATGCAGTAAAGAAGGATTAGTGGATCGGAAATGAGATTATCATATCCCAAAAGAAAATCCTGTCGTTTCCATAGAAACGTTACTCGATTTAGAGGGAAATGTCTTAGAACACATAGTATTTCATAGCGACGCAATTTCCGTGTGAATTCGTCAATGTGTGGGAGTGAGGGATGCAGTAAAGAAGGATTAGTGGATGGGAAATGAGATTGTCGTATCCCAAAAGAAAATCCTGTCGTTTCCATAGAAACGTTACTCGATTAAGAAGGAAATGTCTTAGAAGACATAGTACTCGTATTTCATAGCGACGCAATTTCCGTGAGAATTCGTCAATGTGTGGGAGTGAGGGATGCAGTAAAGAAGGATTAGTGGATCGGAAATGAGATTGTCATATCCCAAAAGAAAATCCTGTCGTTTCCATAGAAACGTTACTCGATTTAGAGGGAAATGTCTTAGAGCACATAGTATTTCATAGCGACGCAATTTACGTGTGAATTCGTCAATGTGTGGGAGTGAGGGATGCAGTAAAGAAGGATTAGTGAATCTGAAATGTGATTGTCGTATCCCAAAAGAAAATCCTGTCGTTTCCATAGAAACGTTACTCGATTTAGAAAGATATGTCTTAGAACACATAGTATTTCATAGCGACGCAATTTCCGTGTGAATTCGACAATGTTTGGGAGTGAGGGATGCGGGTAAAGATGGATTAGTGGATCGGAAATGTAATTGTCGTATCCCAAAAGAAAATCCTGTCGTTTCCATAGAAACGTTACTCGATTTAGAAGGAAATGTCTTAGAAGACATAGTACTCGTATTTCATAGCGACGCAATTTCCGTGTGAATTCGTCAATGTGTGGGAGTGAGGGATGCAGTAAAGAAGGATTAGTGGATCTGAAATGAGATTGTCGTATCCCAAAAGAAAATCCTGTCGTTTCCATAGAAACGTTACTCGATTTAGAGGGAAATGTCTTAGAACACATAGTATTTCATAGCGACGCAATTTCCGTGTGAATTCGTCAGTGTTTGGAGTGAGGGATGCGGGTAAAGATGGATTAGTGGATCGGAAATGTAATAGTCGTATCCCAAAAGAAAATCCTGTCGTTTCCATAGAAACGTTACTCGATTTAGAAGGAAATGTCTTAGAAGACATAGTACTCGTATTTCATAGCGACCCAATTTCCGTGTGAATTCGTCAATGTGTGGGAGTGAGGGATGCAGTAAACAAGGATTAGTGGATCGGTAATGAGATTGTCGTATCCCAAAAGAAAATCCTGTCGTTTCTATAGAAACGTTACTCGATTTAGAAAGAAATGTCTAAGAACACATAGTATTTCATAGCGACGCAATTTCCGTGTGAATTCGTCAGTGTTTGGAGTGAGGGATGCGGGTAAAGATGGATTAGTGGATCGGAAATGTAATAGTCGTATCCCAAAAGAAAATCCTGTCGTTTCCATAGAAACGTTACTCGATTTAGAAGGAAATGTCTTAGAAGACATAGTACTCGTATTTCATAGCGACCCAATTTCCGTGTGAATTCGTCAATGTGTGGGAGTGAGGGATGCAGTAAAGAAGGATTAGTGGATCGGAAATGAGATTGTCGTATTACAAAAGAAAATCCTGTCGTTTTCATAGAAACGTTACTCGATTTAGAAAGAAATGTCTTAGAACACATAGTATTTCATAGCGACGCAATTTCCGTGTGAATTCGTCAATGTTTGGGAGTGAGGGATGCGGGTAAAGATGGATTAGTGGATCGGAAATGTAATTGTCTTATCCCAAAAGAAAATCCTGGCGTTTCCATAGAAACGTTACTCGATTTAGAAGGAAATGTCTTAGAAGACATAGTACTCGTATTTCATAGCGACGCAATTTCCGTGTGAATTCGTCAATGTGTGGGAATGAGGGATGCAGTAAAGAAGGATTAGTGGATCGGAAATGAGATTGTCATATCCCAAAAGAAAATCCTGTCGTTTCCATAGAAACGTTACTCGATTTAGAAGGAAATGTCTTAGAAGACATAGTACTCGCATTTCATAGCGACGCAATTTCCGTGTGAATTCGTCAATGTGTGGGAGTGAGGGATGCAGTAAAGAGGGATTAGTGGATCGGAAGTGAGATTGTCATATCCCAAAAGAAAATCCTGTCGTTTCCATAGAAACGTTACTCGATTTAGAGGGAAATGTCTTAGAACACATAGTATTTCATAGCGACGCAATTTCCGTGTGAATTCGTCAATGTGTGGGAGTGAGGGATGCAGTAAAGAAGGATTAGTGGATCGGAAATGAGATTGTCATAACCCAAAAGAAAATCCTGTCGTTTCCATAGAAACGTTACTCGATTTAGAGGGAGAAGTCTTAGAACACATAGTATTTCATAGCGACGCAATTTCCGTGTGAATTCGTCAATGTTTGGGAGTGAGGGATGCAGTAAAGAAGGATTGGTGGATCGGAAATGAGATTGTCGTATCCAAAAAAAATGTCCTGTCGTTTCCATAGAAACGTTACTTGATTTAGAAGGAGAAGTCATAGAACCCATTGTAATTCATAGAGACGCAATTTCCGTGTGAATTTGTCAATGTGTGGGAGTGAGGGATGCAGTAAAGAAGGATTAGTGGATCGGACATGATTGTCGTCTCCCACAAGAAAATCCTGTCGTTTCCATAGAAACGTTACTCGATTTAGAAGGAAATGTCTTAGATCACATAGTACTTGTATTTCATAGCGACGCAATTTCCGTGTGAATTCGTCAATGTGTGGGAGTGAGGGATGCAGTAAAGAAGGATTAGTGGATCGGAAATGAGATTGTCGTATCCCAAAAGAAAATCCTGTCGTTTCCATAGAAACGTTACTTGATTTAGAGGGAAATGTCTTAGAACACATAGTATTTCATAGCGACGCAATTTCCGTGTGAATTCGTCAATGGGTGGGAGTGAGGGATGCAGTAAAGAAGGATTAGTGGATCTGAAATGAGATTGTCGTATCCCAAAAGAAAATCCTGTCGTTTCCATAGAAACGTTACTCGATTTAGAAGGAAATGTCTTAGAAGACATAGTACTCGTATTTCATAGCGACGCAATTTCCGTGTGAATTCGTCAATGTGTGGGGATGAGGGATGCAGTAAAGAAGGATTAGTGGATCTGAAAAGAGATTGTCGTATCCCAAAAGAATATCCTGTCGTTTCCATAGAAACGTTACTCGATTTAGAGGGAAATGTCTTAGAACACATAGTATTTCATAGCGACGCAATTTCCGTGTGAATTCGTCAATGTGTGGGAGTGAGGGATGCAGTAAAGAAGGATTAGTGGATCTGAAATGAGGTGTCGAATCCCAAAAGAAATCCTGTCGTTTCCATAGAAAGGTTACTCGATTTACAAGGAAATGTCTTAGAAGACATAGTACTCGTATTTCATAGCGACGCAATTTCCGTGTGAATTCGTCAATGTGTGGGAGTGAGGGATGCAGTAAACAAGGATTAGTGGATCGGTAATGAGATTGTCGTATCCCAAAAGAAAATCCTGTCGTTTCCATAGAAACGTTACTCGATTTAGAAAGAAATGTCTAAGAACACATAGTATTTCATAGCGACGCAATTTCCGTGTGAATTCGTCAGTGTTTGGGAGTGAGGGATGCGGGTAAAGATGGATTAGTGGATCGGAAATGTAATTGTCGTATCCCAAAAGAAAATCCTGTCGTTTCCATAGAAACGTTACTCGATTTAGAAGGAAATGTCTTAGAAGACATAGTACTCGTATTTCATAGCGACCCAATTTCCGTGTGAATTCGTCAATGTGTGGGAGTGAGGGATGCAGTAAAGAAGGATTAGTGGATCGGAAATGAGATTGTCGTATCCCAAAAGAAAATCCTTTCGTTTCCATAGATACGTTACTCGATTTAGAAAGAAATGTCTTAGAACACATAGTATTTCATAGCGACGCAATTTCCGTGTGAATTCGTCAATGTTTGGGAGTGAGGGATGCGGGTAAAGTTGGATTAGTGGATCGGAAATGTAATTGTCTTATCCCAAAAGAAAATCCTGTCGTTTCCATAGAAACGTTACTCGATTTAGAAGGAAATGTCTTAGAAGACATAGTACTCGTATTTCATAGCGACGCAATTTCCGTGTGAATTCGTCAATGTGTGGGAATGAGGGATGCAGTAAAGAAGGATTAGTGGATCGGAAATGAGATTGTCATATCCCAAAAGAAAATCCTGTCGTTTCCATAGAAACGTTACTCGATTTAGAGGGAAATGTCTTAGAACACATAGTATTTCATAGCGACGCAATTTCCGTGTGAATTCGTCAATGTGTGGGAGTGAGGGATGCAGTAAAGAAGGATTAGTGGATCTGAAATGAGATTGTCGTATCCCAAAAGAAAATCCTGTCGTTTCCATATAAACGCTACTCGATTAAGAAGGAAATGTTGTAGAACACATAGTATTTCATAGCGACGCAATTTCCGTGTGAATTCGTCAATGTTTGGGAGTGAGTGATGCAGTAAAGAAGGATTAGTGGATCGGAAATGAGATTGTCGTATCCCAAAAAAAAGTCCTGTCGTTTCCATAGAAACGTTACTTGATTTAGTAGGAGAAGTCATAGAACCCAGAGTAATTAATAGCAACGCAATTTCCGTGTGAATTCGTCAATGTGTGGGAGTGAGGGATGCAGTAAAGAAGGATTAGTGATTCGGAAATGTGATTGTCGTATCCCAAAAGAAAATCCTGTCGTTTCCATAGAAACGTTACTCGATTTAGAAGGAAATGTCTTAGAAGACATAGTACTCGTATTTCATAGCGACGCAATTTCCGTGTGAATTCGTCAATGTGTGGGAGTGGGGGATGCAGTAAAGAAGGATTAGTGGATCGGAAATGAGATTGTCGTATCCCAAAAGAAAATCCTGTCGTTTCCATAGAAACGTTACTCGATTTAGAAAGAAATGTCTTAGAACACATAGTATTTCATAGCGACGCAATTTCCGTGTGAATTCGACAATGTTTGGGAGTGAGGGATGCGGGTAAAGATGGATTAGTGGATCGGAAATGTAATTGTCGTATCCCAAAAGAAAATCCTGTCGTTTCCATAGAAACGTTACTCGATTTAGAAGGAAATGTCTTAGAAGACATAGTACTCGTATTTCATAGCGACGCAATTTCCGTGTGAATTCGTCAATGTGTGGGAGTGAGGGATGCAGTAAAGAAGGATTAGTGGATCGGAAATGAGATTGTCATATCCCAAAAGAAAATCCTGTCGTTTCCATAGAAACGTTACTCGATTTAGAGGGAAATGTCTTAGAGCACATAGTATTTTATAGCGACGCAATTTACGTGTGAATTCGTCAATGTGTGGGAGTGAGGGATGCAGTAAAGAAGGATTAGTGAATCTGAAATGTGATTGTCGTATCCCAAAAGAAAATCCTGTCGTTTCCATAGAAACGTTACTCGATTTAGAAAGAAATGTCTTAGAACACACAGTATTTCATAGCGACGCAATTTCCGTGTGAATTCGTCAATGTGTGGGAGTGAGGGATGCAGTAAAGAAGGATTAGTGGATCGGAAAAGAGATTGTCGTATCCCAAAAGAAAATCCTGTCGTTTCCATAGAAACGTTACACGATTAAGAAGGAAATGTCTTAGAAGACATAGTACTCGTATTTCTTAGCGACGCAATTTCCGTGTGAATTCGTCAATGTGTGGGAGTGAGGGATGCAGTAAAGAAGGATTAGTGGATCGGAAATGAGATTATCATATCCCAAAAGAAAATCCTGTCGTTTCCATAGAAACGTTACTCGATTTAGAGGGAAATGTCTTAGAACACATAGTATTTCATAGCGACGCAATTTCCGTGTGAATTCGTCAATGTGTGGGAGTGAGGGATGCAGTAAAGAAGGATTAGTGGATGGGAAATGAGATTGTCGTATCCCAAAAGAAAATCCAGTCGTTTCCATTGAAACGTTACTCGATTAAGAAGGAATTGTCTTAGAAGACATAGTACTCGTATTTCATAGCGACGCAATTTCCGTGAGAATTCGTCAATGTGTGGGAGTGAGGGATGCAGTAAAGAAGGATTAGTGGATCGGAAATGAGATTGTCATATCCCAAAAGATAATCCTGTCGTTTCCATAGAAACGTTACTCGATTTAGAGGGAAATGTCTTAGAGCACATAGTATTTCATAGCGACGCAATTTACGTGTGAATTCGTCAATGTGTGGGAGTGAGGGATGCAGTAAAGAAGGATTAGTGAATCTGAAATGTGATTGTCGTATCCCAAAAGAAAATCCTGTCGTTTCCATAGAAACGTTACTCGATTTAGAAAGATATGTCTTAGAACACATAGTATTTCATAGCGACGCAATTTCCGTGTGAATTCGACAATGTTTGGGAGTGAGGGATGCGGGTAAAGATGGATTAGTGGATCGGAAATGTAATTGTCGTATCCCAAAAGAAAATCCTGTCGTTTCCATAGAAACGTTACTCGATTTAGAAGGAAATGTCTTAGAAGACATAGTACTCGTATTTCATAGCGACGCAATTTCCGTGTGAATTCGTCAATGTGTGGGAGTGAGGGATGCAGTAAAGAAGGATTAGTGGATCTGAAATGAGATTGTCGTATCCCAAAAGAAAATCCTGTCGTTTCCATAGAAACGTTACTCGATTTAGAAGGAAATGTCTTGGAAGACATAGTACTCGTATTTCATAGCGACGCAATTTCCGTGTGAATTCGTCAATGTGTGGGAGTGAGGGATGCAGTAAACAAGGATTAGTGGATCGGTAATGAGATTGTCGTATCCCAAAAGAAAATCCTGTCGTTTCTATAGAAACGTTACTCGATTTAGAAAGAAATGTCTAAGAACACATAGTATTTCATAGCGACGCAATTTCCGTGTGAATTCGTCAGTGTTTGGAGTGAGGGATGCGGGTAAAGATGGATTAGTGGATCGGAAATGTAATAGTCGTATCCCAAAAGAAAATCCTGTCGTTTCCATAGAAACGTTACTCGATTTAGAAGGAAATGTCTTAGAAGACATAGTACTCGTATTTCATAGCGACCCAATTTCCGTGTGAATTCGTCAATGTGTGGGAGTGAGGGATGCAGTAAAGAAGGATTAGTGGATCGGAAATGAGATTGTCGTATCCCAAAAGAAAATCCTGTCGTTTTCATAGAAACGTTACTCGATTTAGAAAGAAATGTCTTAGAACACATAGTATTTCATAGCGACGCAATTTCCGTGTGAATTCGTCAATGTTTGGGAGTGAGGGATGCGGGTAAAGATGGATTAGTGGATCGGAAATGTAATTGTCTTATCCCAAAAGAAAATCCTGGCGTTTCCATAGAAACGTTACTCGATTTAGAAGGAAATGTCTTAGAAGACATAGTACTCGTATTTCATAGCGACGCAATTTCCGTGTGAATTCGTCAATGTGTGGGAATGAGGGATGCAGTAAAGAAGGATTAGTGGATCGGAAATGAGATTGTCATATCCCAAAAGAAAATCCTGTCGTTTCCATAGAAACGTTACTCGATTTAGAGGGAAATGTCTTAGAACACATAGTATTTCATAGCGACGCAATTTCCGTGTGAATTCGTCAATGTGTGGGAGTGAGGGATGCAGTAAAGAAGGATTAGTGGATCTGAAATGAGATTGTCGTATCCCAAAAGAAAATCCTGTCGTTTCCATATAAACGCTACTCGATTAAGAAGGAAATGTTGTAGAACACATAGTATTTCATAGCGACGCAATTTCCGTGTGAATTCGTCAATGTTTGGGAGTGAGGGATGCAGTAAAGAAGGATTAGTGGATCGGAAATGAGATTGTCGTATCCCAAA
The DNA here is from genome assembly GCF_021461385.2 of Schistocerca piceifrons. Lineage (NCBI taxonomy): Eukaryota > Metazoa > Arthropoda > Insecta > Orthoptera > Acrididae > Schistocerca > Schistocerca piceifrons. Next base: position 839,693 of record NW_025728287.1, read on the forward strand.
AAAAAGTCCTGTCGTTTCCATAGAAACGTTACTTGATTTAGTAGGAGAAGTCATAGAACCCAGAGTAATTAATAGCAACGCAATTTCCGTGTGAATTCGTCAATGTGTGGGAGTGAGGGATGCAGTAAAGAAGGATTAGTGATTCGGAAATGTGATTGTCGTATCCCAAAAGAAAATCCTGTCGTTTCCATAGAAACGTTACTCGATTTAGAAGGAAATGTCTTAGAAGACATAGTACTCGTATTTCATAGCGACGCAATTTCCGTGTGAATTCGTCAATGTGTGGGAGTGGGGGATGCAGTAAAGAAGGATTAGTGGATCGGAAATGAGATTGTCGTATCCCAAAAGAAAATCCTGTCGTTTCCATAGAAACGTTACTCGATTTAGAAAGAAATGTCTTAGAACACATAGTATTTCATGGCGACGCAATTTCCGTGTGAATTCGACAATGTTTGGGAGTGAGGGATGCGGGTAAAGATGGATTAGTGGATCGGAAATGTAATTGTCGTATCCCAAAAGAAAATCCTGTCGTTTCCATAGAAACGTTACTCGATTTAGAAGGAAATGTCTTAGAAGACATAGTACTCGTATTTCATAGCGACGCAATTTCCGTGTGAATTCGTCAATGTGTGGGAGTGAGGGATGCAGTAAAGAAGGATTAGTGGATCGGAAATGAGATTGTCATATCCCAAAAGAAAATCCTGTCGTTTCCATAGAAACGTTACTCGATTTAGAGGGAAATGTCTTAGAGCACATAGTATTTTATAGCGACGCAATTTACGTGTGAATTCGTCAATGTGTGGGAGTGAGGGATGCAGTAAAGAAGGATTAGTGAATCTGAAATGTGATTGTCGTATCCCAAAAGAAAATCCTGTCGTTTCCATAGAAACGTTACTCGATTTAGAAAGAAATGTCTTAGAACACACAGTATTTCATAGCGACGCAATTTCCGTGTGAATTCGTCAATGTGTGGGAGTGAGGGATGCAGTAAAGAAGGATTAGTGGATCGGAAATGAGATTGTCGTATCCCAAAAGAAAATCCTGTCGTTTCCATAGAAACGTTACACGATTAAGAAGGAAATGTCTTAGAAGACATAGTACTCGTATTTCTTAGCGACGCAATTTCCGTGTGAATTCGTCAATGTGTGGGAGTGAGGGATGCAGTAAAGAAGGATTAGTGGATCGGAAATGAGATTATCATATCCCAAAAGAAAATCCTGTCGTTTCCATAGAAACGTTACTCGATTTAGAGGGAAATGTCTTAGAACACATAGTATTTCATAGCGACGCAATTTCCGTGTGAATTCGTCAATGTGTGGGAGTGAGGGATGCAGTAAAGAAGGATTAGTGGATGGGAAATGAGATTGTCGTATCCCAAAAGAAAATCCTGTCGTTTCCATAGAAACGTTACTCGATTAAGAAGGAAATGTCTTAGAAGACATAGTACTCGTATTTCATAGCGACGCAATTTCCGTGAGAATTCGTCAATGTGTGGGAGTGAGGGATGCAGTAAAGAAGGATTAGTGGATCGGAAATGAGATTGTCATATCCCAAAAGAAAATCCTGTCGTTTCCATAGAAACGTTACTCGATTTGGAGGGAAATGTCTTAGAGCACATAGTATTTCATAGCGACGCAATTTACGTGTGAATTCGTCAATGTGTGGGAGTGAGGGATGCAGTAAAGAAGGATTAGTGAATCTGAAATGTGATTGTCGTATCCCAAAAGAAAATCCTGTCGTTTCCATAGAAACGTTACTCGATTTAGAAAGATATGTCTTAGAACACATAGTATTTCATAGCGACGCAATTTCCGTGTGAATTCGACAATGTTTGGGAGTGAGGGATGCGGGTAAAGATGGATTAGAGGATCGGAAATGTAATTGTCGTATCCCAAAAGAAAATCCTGTCGTTTCCATAGAAACGTTACTCGATTTAGAAGGAAATGTCTTAGAAGACATAGTACTCGTATTTCATAGCGACGCAATTTCCGTGTGAATTCGTCAATGTGTGGGAGTGAGGGATGCAGTAAAGAAGGATTAGTGGATCTGAAATGAGATTGTCGTATCCCAAAAGAAAATCCTGTCGTTTCCATAGAAACGTTACTCGATGTAGAAGGAAATGTCTTAGAAGACATAGTACTCGTATTTCATAGCGACGCAATTTCCGTGTGAATTCGTCAATGTGTGGGAGTGAGGGATGCAGTAAACAAGGATTAGTGGATCGGTAATGAGAATGTCGTATCCCAAAAGAAAATCCTGTCGTTTCCATAGAAACGTTACTCGATTTAGAAAGAAATGTCTAAGAACACATAGTATTTCATAGCGACGCAATTTCCGTGTGAATTCGTCAGTGTTTGGAGTGAGGGATGCGGGTAAAGATGGATTAGTGGATCGGAAATGTAATAGTCGTATCCCAAAAGAAAATCCTGTCGTTTCCATAGAAACGTTACTCGATTTAGAAGGAAATGTCTTAGAAGACATAGTACTCGTATTTCATAGCGACCCAATTTCCGTGTGAATTCGTCAATGTGTGGGAGTGAGGGATGCAGTAAAGAAGGATTAGTGGATCGGAAATGAGATTGTCGTATCCCAAAAGAAAATCCTGTCGTTTCCATAGAAACGTTACTCGATTTAGAAAGAAATGTCTTAGAACACATAGTATTTCATAGCGACGCAATTTCCGTGTGAATTCGTCAATGTTTGGGAGTGAGGGATGCGGGTAAAGATGGATTAGTGGATCGGAAATGTAATTGTCTTATCCCAAAAGAAAATCCTGTCGTTTCCATAGAAACGTTACTCGATTTAGAAGGAAATGTCTTAGAAGACATAGTACTCGTATTTCATAGCGACGCAATTTCCGTGTGAATTCGTCAATGTGTGGGAATGAGGGATGCAGTAAAGAAGGATTAGTGGATCGGAAATGAGATTGTCATATCCCAAAAGAAAATCCTGTCGTTTCCATAGAAACGTTACTCGATTTAGAAGGAAATGTCTTAGAACACATAGTATTTCATAGCGACGCAATTTCCGTGTGAATTCGTCAATGTGTGGGAGTGAGGGATGCAGTAAAGAAGGATTAGTGGATCTGAAATGAGATTGTCGTATCCCAAAAGAAAATCCTGTCGTTTCCATATAAACGTTACTCGATTAAGAAGGAAATGTTGTAGAACACATAGTATTTCATAGCGACGCAATTTCCGTGTGAATTCGTCAATGTTTGGGAGTGAGGGATGCAGTAAAGAAGGATTAGTGGATCGGAAATGAGATTGTTGTATCCCAAAAAAAAGTCCTGTCGTTTCCATAGAAACGTTACTTGATTTAGAAGGAGAGGTCATAGAACCCAGAGTAATTAATAGCGACGCAATTTCCGTGTGAATTCGTCAATGTGTGGGAGTGAGGGATGCAGTAAAGAAGGATTAGTGATTCGGAAATGTGATTGTCGTATCCCAAAAGAAAATCCTGTCGTTTCCATAGAAACGTTACTCGATTTAGAAGGAAATGTCTTAGAAGACATAGTACTCGTATTTCATAACGACGCAATTTCCGTGTGAATTCGTCAATGTGTGGGAGTGGGGGATGCAGTAAAGAAGGATTAGTGGATCGGAAATGAGATTGTCGTATCCCAAAAGAAAATCCTGTCGTTTCCATAGAAACGTTACTCGATTGAGAAAGAAATGTCTTAGAACACATAGTATTTCATAGCGACGCAATTTCCGTGTGAATTCGACAATGTTTGGGAGTGAGGGATGCGGGTAAAGATGGATTAGTGGATCGGAAATGTAATTGTCGTATCCCAAAAGAAAATCCTGTCGTTTCCATAGAAACGTTACTCGATTTAGAAGGAAATGTCTTAGAAGACATAGTACTCGTATTTCATAGCGACGCAATTTCCGTGTGAATTCGTCAATGTGTGGGAGTGAGGGATGCAGTAAAGAAGGATTAGTGGATCGGAAATGAGATTGTCATATCCCAAAAGAAAATCCTGTCGTTTCCATAGAAACGTTACTCGATTTAGAGGGAAATGTCTTAGAGCACATAGTATTTCATAGCGACGCAATTTACGTGTGAATTCGTCAATGTGTGGGAGTGAGGGATGCAGTAAAGAAGGATTAGTGAATCTGAAATGTGATTGTCGAAAACAAAAGAAAATCCTATCGTTTCCATAGAAACGTTACTCGATTTAGAAAGAAATGTCTTAGAACACACAGTATTTCATAGCGACGCAATTTCCGTGTGAATTCGTCAATGTGTGGGAGTGAGGGATGCAGTAAAGAAGGATTAGTGGATCGGAAATGAGATTGTCGTATCCCAAAAGAAAATCCTGTCGTCTCCATAGAAACGTTAATCGATTTAGAAAGAAATGTCTTAGAACACATAGTATTTCATAGCGACGCAATTTCCGTGTGAATTCGACAATGTTTGGGAGTGAGGGATGCGGGTAAAGATGGATTAGTGGATCGGAAATGTAATTGTCGTATCCCAAAAGAAAATCCTGTCGTTTCCATAGAAACGTTACTCGATTTAGAAGGAAATGTCTTAGAAGACATAGTACTCGTATTTCATAGCGACGCAATTTCCGTGTGAATTCGTCAATGTGTGGGAGTGAGGGATGCAGTAAAGAAGGACTAGTGGATCGGAAATGAGATTGTCGTATCCCAAAAGAAAATCCTGTCGTTTCCATAGAAACGTTACTCGATTTAGAAGGAAATGCTTAGAACACACAGTATTTCATAGCGACGCAATTTCCGTGTGAATTCGTCAATGTGTGGGAGTGAGGGATGCAGTAAAGAAGGATTAGTGGATCTGAAATGAGATTGTCGTATCCCAAAAGAAAATCCTGCCGTTTGCATAGAAACGTTACTCGATTTAGAAGGAAATGTCTTAGAACACATAGTATTTCATAGCGACGCAATTTCCGTGTGAATTCGTCAATGTTTGGAAGTGAGGGATGCAGTAAAGGTGGATTAGTGGATCGGAAATGAGATTGTCGTATCCAAAAAAAGAGTCCTGTCGTTTCCATAGAAACGTTACTTGATTTAGAAGGAGAAGTCATAGAACCCATTGTAATTCATAGAGACGCAATTTCCGTGTGAATTTGTCAATGTGTGGGAGTGAGGGATGCAGTAAAGAAGGATTAGTGGATCGGAAATGTGATTGTTGTATCCCACAAGAAAATCCTGTCGTTTCCATAGAAACGTTACTCGATTTAGAAGGAAATGTCTTAGAAGACATAGTACTCGTATTTCATAGCGACGCAATTTCCGTGTGAATTCGTCAATGTGTGGGAGTGAGGGATGCAGTAAAGAAGGATTAGTGGAACGGAAATGAGATTGTCGTATCCCAAAAGAAAATCCTGTCCTGTCCATAGAAACGTTACTCGATTTAGAAAGAAATGTCTTAGAACACATAGTATTTCATAGCGACGCAATTTCCGTGTGAATTCGTCAATGTTTGGGAGTGAGGGATGCGGGTAAAGATGGATTAGTGGATCGGAAATGTAATTGTCGTATCCCAAAAGAAAATCCTGTCGTTTCCATAGAAACGTTACTCGATTTAGAAGGAAATGTCTTAGAAGACATAGTACTCGTATTTCATAGCGACGCAATTTCCGTGTGAATTCGTCAAAGTGTGGGAGTGAGGGATGCAGTAAAGAAGGATTAGTGGATCGGAAATGAGATTGTCGTATCCCAAAAGAAAATCCTGTCGTTTCCATAGAAACGTTCCTCGATTTAGAAGGAAATGTCTTAGAAGACATAGTACTCGTATTTCATAGCGACGCAATTTCCGTGTGAATTCGTCAATGTGTGGGAGTGAAGGATTCAGTAAAGAAGGATTAGTGGATCTGATATGAGATTGTCGTATCCCAAAAGAAAATCCTGTCGTTTCCATAGAAACGTTACTCGATTTAGAGGGAAATGTCTTAGAACACATAGTATTTCATAGCGACGCAATTTCCGTGTGAATTCGTCAATGTGTGGGAGTGAGGGATGCAGTAAACAAGGATTAGTGGATCGGTAATGAGAATGTCGTATCCCAAAAGAAAATCCTGTCGTTTCCATAGAAACGTTACTCGATTTAGAAAGAAATGTCTAAGAACACATAGTATTTCATAGCGACGCAATTTCCGTGTGAATTCGTCAGTGTTTGGAGTGAGGGATGCGGGTAAAGATGGATTAGTGGATCGGAAATGTAATAGTCGTATCCCAAAAGAAAATCCTGTCGTTTCCATAGAAACGTTACTCGATTTAGAAGGAAATGTCTTAGAAGACATAGTACTCGTATTTCATAGCGACCCAATTTCCGTGTGAATTCGTCAATGTGTGGGAGTGAGGGATGCAGTAAAGAAGGATTAGTGGATCGGAAATGAGATTGTCGTATCCCAAAAGAAAATCCTGTCGTTTCCATAGAAACGTTACTCGATTTAGAAAGAAATGTCTTAGAACACATAGTATTTCATAGCGACGCAATTTCCGTGTGAATTCGTCAATGTTTGGGAGTGAGGGATGCGGGTAAAGATGGATTAGTGGATCGGAAATGTAATTGTCTTATCCCAAAAGAAAATCCTGTCGTTTCCATAGAAACGTTACTCGATTTAGAAGGAAATGTCTTAGAAGACATAGTACTCGTATTTCATAGCGACGCAATTTCCGTGTGAATTCGTCAATGTGTGGGAATGAGGGATGCAGTAAAGAAGGATTAGTGGATCGGAAATGAGATTGTCATATCCCAAAAGAAAATCCTGTCGTTTCCATAGAAACGTTACTCGATTTAGAAGGAAATGTCTTAGAACACATAGTATTTCATAGCGACGCAATTTCCGTGTGAATTCGTCAATGTGTGGGAGTGAGGGATGCAGTAAAGAAGGATTAGTGGATCTGAAATGAGATTGTCGTATCCCAAAAGAAAATCCTGTCGTTTCCATATAAACGTTACTCGATTAAGAAGGAAATGTTGTAGAACACATAGTATTTCATAGCGACGCAATTTCCGTGTGAATTCGTCAATGTTTGGGAGTGAGGGATGCAGTAAAGAAGGATTAGTGGATCGGAAATGAGATTGTTGTATCCCAAAAAAAAGTCCTGTCGTTTCCATAGAAACGTTACTTGATTTAGAAGGAGAGGTCATAGAACCCAGAGTAATTAATAGCGACGCAATTTCCGTGTGAATTCGTCAATGTGTGGGAGTGAGGGATGCAGTAAAGAAGGATTAGTGATTCGGAAATGTGATTGTCGTATCCCAAAAGAAAATCCTGTCGTTTCCATAGAAACGTTACTCGATTTAGAAGGAAATGTCTTAGAAGACATAGTACTCGTATTTCATAACGACGCAATTTCCGTGTGAATTCGTCAATGTGTGGGAGTGGGGGATGCAGTAAAGAAGGATTAGTGGATCGGAAATGAGATTGTCGTATCCCAAAAGAAAATCCTGTCGTTTCCATAGAAACGTTACTCGATTGAGAAAGAAATGTCTTAGAACACATAGTATTTCATAGCGACGCAATTTCCGTGTGAATTCGACAATGTTTGGGAGTGAGGGATGCGGGTAAAGATGGATTAGTGGATCGGAAATGTAATTGTCGTATCCCAAAAGAAAATCCTGTCGTTTCCATAGAAACGTTACTCGATTTAGAAGGAAATGTCTTAGAAGACATAGTACTCGTATTTCATAGCGACGCAATTTCCGTGTGAATTCGTCAATGTGTGGGAGTGAGGGATGCAGTAAAGAAGGATTAGTGGATCGGAAATGAGATTGTCATATCCCAAAAGAAAATCCTGTCGTTTCCATAGAAACGTTACTCGATTTAGAGGGAAATGTCTTAGAGCACATAGTATTTCATAGCGACGCAATTTACGTGTGAATTCGTCAATGTGTGGGAGTGAGGGATGCAGTAAAGAAGGATTAGTGAATCTGAAATGTGATTGTCGAAAACAAAAGAAAATCCTATCGTTTCCATAGAAACGTTACTCGATTTAGAAAGAAATGTCTTAGAACACACAGTATTTCATAGCGACGCAATTTCCGTGTGAATTCGTCAATGTGTGGGAGTGAGGGATGCAGTAAAGAAGGATTAGTGGATCGGAAATGAGATTGTCGTATCCCAAAAGAAAATCCTGTCGTCTCCATAGAAACGTTAATCGATTTAGAAAGAAATGTCTTAGAACACATAGTATTTCATAGCGACGCAATTTCCGTGTGAATTCGACAATGTTTGGGAGTGAGGGATGCGGGTAAAGATGGATTAGTGGATCGGAAATGTAATTGTCGTATCCCAAAAGAAAATCCTGTCGTTTCCATAGAAACGTTACTCGATTTAGAAGGAAATGTCTTAGAAGACATAGTACTCGTATTTCATAGCGACGCAATTTCCGTGTGAATTCGTCAATGTGTGGGAGTGAGGGATGCAGTAAAGAAGGACTAGTGGATCGGAAATGAGATTGTCGTATCCCAAAAGAAAATCCTGTCGTTTCCATAGAAACGTTACTCGATTTAGAAGGAAATGCTTAGAACACACAGTATTTCATAGCGACGCAATTTCCGTGTGAATTCGTCAATGTGTGGGAGTGAGGGATGCAGTAAAGAAGGATTAGTGGATCTGAAATGAGATTGTCGTATCCCAAAAGAAAATCCTGCCGTTTGCATAGAAACGTTACTCGATTTAGAAGGAAATGTCTTAGAACACATAGTATTTCATAGCGACGCAATTTCCGTGTGAATTCGTCAATGTTTGGAAGTGAGGGATGCAGTAAAGGTGGATTAGTGGATCGGAAATGAGATTGTCGTATCCAAAAAAAGAGTCCTGTCGTTTCCATAGAAACGTTACTTGATTTAGAAGGAGAAGTCATAGAACCCATTGTAATTCATAGAGACGCAATTTCCGTGTGAATTTGTCAATGTGTGGGAGTGAGGGATGCAGTAAAGAAGGATTAGTGGATCGGAAATGTGATTGTTGTATCCCACAAGAAAATCCTGTCGTTTCCATAGAAACGTTACTCGATTTAGAAGGAAATGTCTTAGAAGACATAGTACTCGTATTTCATAGCGACGCAATTTCCGTGTGAATTCGTCAATGTGTGGGAGTGAGGGATGCAGTAAAGAAGGATTAGTGGAACGGAAATGAGATTGTCGTATCCCAAAAGAAAATCCTGTCCTGTCCATAGAAACGTTACTCGATTTAGAAAGAAATGTCTTAGAACACATAGTATTTCATAGCGACGCAATTTCCGTGTGAATTCGTCAATGTTTGGGAGTGAGGGATGCGGGTAAAGATGGATTAGTGGATCGGAAATGTAATTGTCGTATCCCAAAAGAAAATCCTGTCGTTTCCATAGAAACGTTACTCGATTTAGAAGGAAATGTCTTAGAAGACATAGTACTCGTATTTCATAGCGACGCAATTTCCGTGTGAATTCGTCAAAGTGTGGGAGTGAGGGATGCAGTAAAGAAGGATTAGTGGATCGGAAATGAGATTGTCGTATCCCAAAAGAAAATCCTGTCGTTTCCATAGAAACGTTCCTCGATTTAGAAGGAAATGTCTTAGAAGACATAGTACTCGTATTTCATAGCGACGCAATTTCCGTGTGAATTCGTCAATGTGTGGGAGTGAAGGATTCAGTAAAGAAGGATTAGTGGATCTGATATGAGATTGTCGTATCCCAAAAGAAAATCCTGTCGTTTCCATAGAAACGTTACTCGATTTAGAGGGAAATGTCTTAGAACACATAGTATTTCATAGCGACGCAATTTCCGTGTGAATTCGTCAGTGTGTGGGAGTGAGGGATGCAGTAAAGAAGGATTAGTGGATCTGAAATGAGATTGTCGTATCCCACAAGAAAATCCTGTCGTTTCCATAAAAACGTTACTCGATTTAGAAGGAAATGTCTTAGAACACATAGTACTCGTATTTCATAGCGACGCAATTTCCGTGTGAATTCGTCAATGTGTGGGAGTGAGGGATGCAGTAAAGAAGGATTAGTGGATCGGAAATGAGATTGTCGTATCCCAAAAGAAAATCCTGTCGTTTCCATAGAAACGTTACTCGATTTAGAAAGAAATGTCTTAGAACACATAGTATTTCATAGCGACGCAATTTCCGTGTGAATTCGTCAATGTTTGGGAGTGAGGGATGCGGGTAAAGATGGATTAGTGGATCGGAAATGTAATTGTCGTATCCCAAATGAAAATCCTGTCGTTTCCATAGAAACGTTACTCGACTTAGAAGGAAATGTCTTAGAAGACATAGTACTCGTATTTCATAGCGACGCAATTTCCGTGTGAATTCGTCAATGTGTGGGAGTGAGGGATGCAGTAATGAAGGATTAGTGGATCGGAAATGAGATTGTCATATCCCAAAAGAAAATCCTGTCGTTTCCATAGAAACGTTACTCGATTTAGAGGGAAATGTCTTAGAACACATAGTATTTCATAGCGACGCAATTTCCGTGTGAATTCGTCAATGTGTGGGATTGAGGGATGCAGTAAAGAAGGATTAGTGGATCGGAAATGAGATTGTGATATCCCAAAAGAAAATCCTGTCGTTTCCATAGAAACGTTACTCGATTTATAGGGAAATGTCTTAGAACACATAGTATTTCATAGCGACGAAATTTCCGTGTGAATTCGTCAATGTTTGGGAGTGAGGGATGCAGTAAAGTAGGATTAGTGGATCGGAAATGAGATTGTCGTATCCAAAAAAAAAGTCCTGTCGTTTCCATAGAAACGTTACCTGATTTAGAAGGAGAAGTCATAGAACCCATTGTAATTCATAGAGACGCAATTTCCGTGTGAATTTGTCAATGTGTGGGAGTGAGGGATGCAGTAAAGAAGGATTAGTGGATCGGAAATGTGATTGTCGTAACCCACAAGAAAATCCTGTCGTTTCCATAGAAACGTTACTCGATTTAGAAGGAAATGTCTTAGAACACATAGTACTCGTATTTCATAGCGACGCAATTTCCGTGTGAATTCGTCAATGTGTGGGAGTGAGGGATGCAGTAAAGAAGGATTAGTGGATCGGAAATGAGATTGTCGTATCCCAAAAGAAAATCCTGTCGTTTCCATAGAAACGTTACTCGATTTAGAAGGAAATGTCTTAGAACACACAGTATTACATAGCGACGCAATTTCCGTGTGAATTCGTCAATGTGTGGGAGTGAGGGATGCAGTAAAGAAGGATTAGTGGATCTGAAATGAGATTGTCGTATCGCAAAAGAAAATCCTGCCGTTTCCATAGAAACGTTACTCGATTTAGAAGGAAATGTCTTAGAACACATAGTATTTCATAGCGACGCAATTTCCGTGCGAATTCGTCAATGTTTGGGAGAGAGGGATGCAGTAAATAAGGATTAGTGGATCGGAAATGAGATTGTCGTATCCAAAAAAAAGTCCTGTCGTTTCCATAGAAACGTTACTTGATTTAGAAGGAGAAGTCATAGAACCCATTGTAATTCATAGAGACGCAATTTCCGTGTGAATTTGTCAATGTGTGGGAGTGAGGGATGCAGTAAAGAAGGATTAGTGGATTGGAAATGTGATTGTTGTATCCCACAAGAAAATCCTGTCGTTTCCATAGAAACGTTACTCGATTTAGAAGGAAATGTCTTAGAAGACATAGTACTCGTATTTCATAGCGACGCAATTTCCGTGTGAATTCGTCAATGTGTGGGAGTGAGGGATGCAGTAAAGAAGGATTAGTGGATCGGAAATGAGATTGTCGTATCCCAAAAGAAAATCCTGTCGTTTCCATAGAAACGTTACTCGATTTAGAAAGAAATGTCTTAGAACACATAGTATTTCATAGCGACGCAATTTCCGTGTGAATTCGTGAATGTGTGGGAGTGAGGGATGCAGTAAAGGAGGATTAGTGGATCTGAAATGAGATTGTCGTATCCCAAAAGAAAATCTTGTCGTTTCCATAGAAACGTTACTCGATTTAGAAGGAAATGTCTTAGAAGACATAGTACTCGTATTTCATAGCGACGCAATTTCCGTGTGAAATCGTCAATGTGTGGGAGTGAGGGATGCAGTAAAGAAGGGTTAGTGGATCTGAAATGAGATTGTCGTATCCCACAAGAAAATCCTGTCGTTTCCATAGAAACGTTACTCGATTTAGAAGGAAATGTCTTAGAAGACATAGTACTCGTATTTCATAGCGACGCAATTTCCGTGTGAATTCGCCAATGTGTGGGAGTGAGGGATGCAGTAAAGAAGGATTAGTGGATCAAAAATGAGATTGTCGTATCCCAAAAGAAAATCCAGTCGTTTCCATAGAAACGTTACTCGATTTAGAAAGAAATGTCTTAGAACACATAATATTTCATAGCGACGCAATTTCCGTGTGAATTCGTCAATGTTTGGGAGTGAGGGATGCGGGTAAAGATGTATTAGTGGATCGGAAATGTAATTGTCGTATCCCAAAAGAAAATCCTGTCGTTTCCATAGAAACGTTACTCGATTAAGAAGGAAATGGCTTAGCAGACATAGTACTCGTATTTCATAGCGACGAAATTTCCGTGTGAATTCGTCAATGTGTGGGAGTGAGGGATGCAGTAAAGAAGGATTAGTGGATCGGAAATGAGATTGTCGTATCCCAAAAGAAAATCCTGTCGTTTCCATAGAAACGTCACTCGATTAAGAAGGAAATGTCTTAGAAGACATAGTACTCGTATTTCATAGCGACGAAATTTCCGTGTGAATTCGTCAATGTGTGGGAGTGAGGGATGCAGTAAAGAAGGATTAGTGGATCGGAAATGAGATTGTCGTATCCCAAAAGAAAATCCTGTCGTTTCCATAGAAACGTCACTCGATTAAGAAGGAAATGTCTTAGAAGACATAGTACTCGTATTTCATAGCGACGAAATTTCCGTGTGAATTCGTCAATGTGTGGGAGTGAGGGATGCAGTAAAGAAGGATTAGTGGATCGGAAATGAGATTGTCGTATCCCAAAAGAAAATCCTGTCGTTTCCATAGAAACGTTACTCGATTTAGAAAGAAATGTCTTAGAACACATAGTATTTCATAGCGACGCAATTTCCGTGTGAATTCGTCAATGTGTGGGAGTGAGGGATGCCGTAAAGAAGGATTAGTGGATCGGAAATGAGATTGTCATATCCCAAAAGAAAATCCTGTCGTTTCCATAGAAACGTTACTCGATTAAGAAGGAAATGGCTTAGAACACATAGTATTTCATAGCGACGAAATTTCCGTGTGAATTCGTCAATGTGTGGGAGTGAGGGATGCAGTAAAGAAGGATTAGTGGATCGGAAATGAGATTGTCGTATCCCAAAAGAAAATCCTGTCGTTTCCATAGAAACGTTACTCGATTTAGAAGGAAATGTCTTAGAAGACATAGTACTCGTATTTCATAGCGACGAAATTTCCGTGTGAATTCGTCAATGTGTGGGAGTGAGGGATGCAGTAAAGAAGGATTAGTGGATCGGAAATGAGATTGTCGTATCCCAAAAGAAAATCCTGTCGTTTCCATAGAAACGTCACTCGATTAAGAAGGAAATGTCTTAGAAGACATAGTACTCGTATTTCATAGCGACGAAATTTCCGTGTGAATTCGTCAATGTGTGGGAGTGAGGGATGCAGTAAAGAAGGATTAGTGGATCGGAAATGAGATTGTCGTATCCCAAAAGAAAATCCTGTCGTTTCCATAGAAACGTCACTCGATTAAGAAGGAAATGTCTTAGAAGACATAGTACTCGTATTTCATAGCGACGAAATTTCCGTGTGAATTCGTCAATGTGTGGGAGTGAGGGATGCAGTAAAGAAGGATTAGTGGATCGGAAATGAGATTGTCGTATCCCAAAAGAAAATCCTGTCGTTTCCATAGAAACGTTACTCGATTTAGAAAGAAATGTCTTAGAACACATAGTATTTCATAGCGACGCAATTTCCGTGTGAATTCGTCAATGTGTGGGAGTGAGGGATGCCGTAAAGAAGGATTAGTGGATCGGAAATGAGATTGTCATATCCCAAAAGAAAATCCTGTCGTTTCCATAGAAACGTTACTCGATTAAGAAGGAAATGGCTTAGCAGACATAGTACTCGTATTTCATAGCGACGAAATTTCCGTGTGAATTCGTCAATGTGTGGGAGTGAGGGATGCAGTAAAGAAGGATTAGTGGATCGGAAATGAGATTGTCGTATCCCAAAAGAAAATCCTGTCGTTTCCATAGAAACGTTACTCGATTAAGAAGGAAATGGCTTAGCAGACATAGTACTCGTATTTCATAGCGACGCAATTTCCGTGTGAATTCGTCACTGTGTGGGAGTGAGGGATGCAGTAAAGAGGGATTAGTGGATCGGAAATGAGATTGTCGTATCCCAAAAGAAAATCCTGTCGTTTCCATAGAAACGTCACTCGATTAAGAAGGAAATGTCTTAGAAGACATAGTACTCGTATTTCATAGCGACGAAATTTCCGTGTGAATTCGTCAATGTGTGGGAGTGAGGGATGCAGTAAAGAAGGATTAGTGGATCGGAAATGAGATTGTCGTATCCCAAAAGAAAATCCTGTCGTTTCCATAGAAACGTTACTCGATTTAGAAAGAAATGTCTTAGAACACATAGTATTTCATAGCGACGCAATTTCCGTGTGAATTCGTCAATGTGTGGGAGTGAGGGATGCCGTAAAGAAGGATTAGTGGATCGGAAATGAGATTGTCATATCCCAAAAGAAAATCCTGTCGTTTCCATAGAAACGTTACTCGATTTAGAGGGAAATGACTTAGAACACATAGTATTTCATAGCGACGCAATTTCCGTGTGAATTTGTCAATGTGTGGGACTGAGGGATGCAGTAAAGGAGGATTAGTGGATCGGAAATGAGATTGTCGTATCCCAAAAGAAAATCCTGTCGTCTCCATAGAAACGTTACTCGATTAAGAAGGAAATGTCTTAGAAGACATAGTACTCGTACTTCATAGCGACGCAATTTCCGTGTGAATTCGTCAATGTGTGGGAGTGTGGGATGCAGTAAAGAAGGATTAGTGGATCGGAAATGAGATTGCCATATCCCAAAAGAAAATCCTGTCGTTTCCATAGAAACGTTACTCGATTTAGAGGGAAATGTCTTAGAACACATAGTATTTCATAGCGACGCAATTTCCGGGTGAATTCGTCAATGTGTGGGAGTGAGGGATGCAGTAAAGAAGGATTAGTGGATCGGAAATGAGATTGTCGTATCCCAAAAGAAAATCCTTTCGTTTCCATAGAAACGTTACTCGATTTAGAAAGAAATGTCTTAGAACACATAGTATTTCATAGCGACGCAATTTCCGTGAGAATTCGTCAATGTGTGGGAGTGAGGGATGCAGTAAAGAAGGATTAGTGGATCGGAAATGAGATTGTCATATCCTAAAAGAAAATCCTGTCGTTTCCATAGAAACGTTACTCGATTTAGAGGGAAATGTCTTAGAACACATAGTATTTCATAGCGACGCAATTTCCGTGTGAATTCGTGAATGTGTGGGAGTGAGGGATGCATTAAAGGAGGATTAGTGGATCTGAAATGAGATTGTCGTATCCCAAAAGAAAATCTTGTCGTTTCCATAGAAACGTTACTCGATTTAGAAGGAAATGTCTTAGAAGACATAGTACTCGTATTTCATAGCGACGCAATTTCCGTGTGAAATCGTCAATGTGTGGGAGTGAGGGATGCAGTAAAGAAGGGTTAGTGGATCTGAAATGAGATTGTCGTATCCCACAAGAAAATCCTGTCGTTTCCATAGAAACGTTACTCGATTTAGAAGGAAATGTCTTAGAAGACATAGTACTCGTATTTCATAGCGACGCAATTTCCGTGTGAATTCGTCAATGTGTGGGAGTGAGGGATGCAGTAAAGACGGATTAGTGGATCGGAAATGAGATTGTCGTATCCCAAAAGAAAATCCTGTCGTTTCCATAGAAACGTTACTCGATTTAGAAAGAAATGTCTTAGAACACATAATATTTCATAGCGACGCAATTTCCGTGTGAATTCGTCAATGTTTGGGAGTGAGGGATGCGGGTAAAGATGGATTAGTGGATCGGAAATGTAATTGTCGTATCCCAAAAGAAAATCCTGTCGTTTCCATAGAAATGTTACTCGATTTAGAAGGAAATGTCTTAGAAGACATAGTACTCGTATTTCATAGCGACGCAATTTCCGTGTGAATTCGTCAATGTGTGGGAGTGAGGGATGCAGTAAAGAAGGATTAGTGGATCGGAAATGAGATTGTCGTATCCCAAAAGAAAATCCTGTCGTTTCCATAGAAACGTTACTCGATTTAGAAAGAAATGTCTTTGAACACATAGTATTTCATAGCGACGCAATTTCCTTGTGAATTCGTCAATGTTTGGGAGTGAGGGATGCGGGTAAAGATGGATTAGTGGATCGGAAATGTAATTTTCGTATCCCAAAAGAAAATCCTGTCGTTTCCATAGAAACGTTACTCGATTTAGAAGGAAATGTTTTAGAAGACATAGTACTCGTATTTCATAGCGACGCAATTTACGTGTGAATTCGTCAATGTGTGGGAGTGAGGGATGCAGTAAAGAAGGATTAGTGGATCTGAAATGAGATTGTCGTATCCCAAAAGAAAATCCTGTCGTTTCCATAGAAACGTTACTCGATTAAGAAGGAAATGTTTTAGAACACATAGTATTTCATAGCGACGCAATTTCCGTGTGAATTCGTCAATGTTTGGGATTGAGGGATGCAGTAAAGAAGGATTAGTGGATCGGAAATGAGATTGTCGTATCCCAAATAAAAGTCCTGTCGTTTCCATAGAAACGTTACTTGATTTAGAAGGAGAAGTCATAGAACCCAGAGTAATTCATAGCGACGCAATTTCCGTGTGAATTCGTCAATGTGTGGGAGTGAGGGATGCAGTAAAGAAGGATTAGTGATTCGGAAATGTGATTGTCGTATCCCAAAAGAAAATCCTGTCGTTTCCATAGAAACGTTACTCGATTTAGAAGGAAATGACTTAGAAGACATAGTAGTCGTATTTCATAGCGACGCAATTTCCGTGTGAATTCGTCAATGTGTGGGAGTGGGGGATGCAGTAAAGAAGGATTAGTGGATCGGAAATGAGATTGTCGTATCCCAAAAGAAAATCCTGTCGTTTCCATAGAAACGTTACTCGATTTAGAGGGAAATGTCATAGCAGACATAGTACTCGTATTTCATAGCGACGCAATTTCCGTGTGAATTCGTCAATGTGTGGGAGTGGGGGATGCAGTAAAGAAGGATTAGTGGATCGGAAATGTAATTTTCGTATCCCAAAAGAAAATCCTGTCGTTTCCATAGAAACGTTACTCGATTTAGAAGGAAATGTTTTAGAAGACATAGTACTCGTATTTCATAGCGACGCAATTTCCGTGTGAATTCGTCAATGTGTGGGAGTGGGGGATGCAGTAAAGAAGGATTAGTGGATCGGAAATGAGATTGTCGTATCCCAAAAGAAAATCCTGTCGTTTCCATAGAAACGTTACTCGATTAAGAAGGAAATGTTTTAGAACACATAGTATTTCATAGCGACGCAATTTCCGTGTGAATTCGTCAATGTTTGGGATTGAGGGATGCAGTAAAGAAGGATTAGTGGATCGGAAATGAGATTGTCGTATCCCAAATAAAAGTCCTGTCGTTTCCATAGAAACGTTACTTGATTTAGAAGGAGAAGTCATAGAACCCAGAGTAATTCATAGCGACGCAATTTCCGTGTGAATTCGTCAATGTGTGGGAGTGAGGGATGCAGTAAAGAAGGATTAGTGATTCGGAAATGTGATTGTCGTATCCCAAAAGAAAATCCTGTCGTTTCCATAGAAACGTTACTCGATTTAGAAGGAAATGTCTTAGAACACATAGTATTTCATAGCGACGCAATTTCCGTGTGAATTCGTCAATGTGTGGGAGTGAGGGATGCAGTAAAGAAGGATTAGTGGATCGGAAATGTAATTTTCGTATCCCAAAAGAAAATCCTGTCGTTTCCATAGAAACGTTACTCGATTTAGAAGGAAATGTTTTAGAAGACATAGTACTCGTATTTCATAGCGACGCAATTTCCGTGTGAATTCGTCAATGTGTGGGAGTGGGGGATGCAGTAAAGAAGGATTAGTGGATCGGAAATGAGATTGTCGTATCCCAAAAGAAAATCCTGTCGTTTCCATAGAAACGTTACTCGATTTAGAAAGAAATGTCTTAGAACACATAGTATTTCATAGCGACGCAATTTCCGTGTGAATTCGTCAATGTGTGGGAGTGAGGGATGCAGTAAAGAAGGATTAGTGGATCGGAAATGAGATTGTCGTATCCCAAAAGAAAATCCTGTCGTTTCCATAGAAACGTTACTCGATTTAGAAGGAAATGTCTTAGAACACATAGTATTTCATAGCGACGCAATTTCCGTGTGAATTCGTCAATGTGTGGGAGTGAGGGATGCAGTAAAGAAGGATTAGTGGATCGGAAATGTAATTTTCGTATCCCAAAAGAAAATCCTGTCGTTTCCATAGAAACGTTACTCGATTTAGAAGGAAATGTTTTAGAAGACATAGTACTCGTATTTCATAGCGACGCAATTTCCGTGTGAATTCGTCAATGTGTGGGAGTGGGGGATGCAGTAAAGAAGGATTAGTGGATCGGAAATGAGATTGTCGTATCCCAAAAGAAAATCCTGTCGTTTCCATAGAAACGTCACTCGATTAAGAAGGAAATGTCTTAGAAGACATAGTACTCGTATTTCATAGCGACGCAATTTCCGTGTGAATTCGTCAATGTGTGGGAGTGAGGGATGCAGTAAAGAAGGATTAGTGGATCGGAAATGAGATTGTCGTATCCCAAAAGAAAATCCTGTCGTTTCCATAGAAACGTTACTCGATTTAGAAGGAAATGTCTTAGAACACATAGTATTTCATAGCGACGCAATTTCCGTGTGAATTCGTCAATGTGTGGGAGTGAGGGATGCAGTAAAGAAGGATTAGTGGATCGGAAATGTAATTTTCGTATCCCAAAAGAAAATCCTGTCGTTTCCATAGAAACGTTACTCGATTTAGAAGGAAATGTTTTAGAAGACATAGTACTCGTATTTCATAGCGACGCAATTTCCGTGTGAATTCGTCAATGTGTGGGAGTGGGGGATGCAGTAAAGAAGGATTAGTGGATCGGAAATGAGATTGTCGTATCCCAAAAGAAAATCCTGTCGTTTCCATAGAAACGTTACTCGATTTAGAGGGAAATGTCATAGCAGACATAGTACTCGTATTTCATAGCGACGCAATTTCCGTGTGAATTCGTCAATGTGTGGGAGTGGGGGATGCAGTAAAGAAGGATTAGTGGATCGGAAATGAGATTGTCGTATCCCAAAAGAAAATCCTGTCGTTTCCATAGAAACGTTACTCGATTTAGAAGGAAATGACTTAGAAGACATAGTAGTCGTATTTCATAGCGACGCAATTTCCGTGTGAATTCGTCAATGTGTGGGAGTGGGGGATGCTGTAAAGAAGGATTAGTGGATCGGAAATGAGATTGTCGTATCCCAAAAGAAAATCCTGTCGTTTCCATAGAAACGTTACTCGATTTAGAGGGAAATGTCATAGCAGACATAGTACTCGTATTTCATAGCGACGCAATTTCCGTGTGAATTCGTCAATGTGTGGGAGTGGGGGATGCAGTAAAGAAGGATTAGTGGATCGGAAATGAGATTGTCGTATCCCAAAAGAAAATCCTGTCGTTTCCATAGAAACGTTACTCGATTTAGAAGGAAATGTCTTAGAACACATAGTATTTCATAGCGACGCAATTTCCGTGTGAATTCGTCAATGTGTGGGAGTGAGGGATGCAGTAAAGAAGGATTAGTGGATCGGAAATGTAATTTTCGTATCCCAAAAGAAAATCCTGTCGTTTCCATAGAAACGTTACTCGATTTAGAAGGAAATGTTTTAGAAGACATAGTACTCGTATTTCATAGCGACGCAATTTCCGTGTGAATTCGTCAATGTGTGGGAGTGGGGGATGCAGTAAAGAAGGATTAGTGGATCGGAAATGAGATTGTCGTATCCCAAAAGAAAATCCTGTCGTTTCCATAGAAACGTTACTCGATTTAGAGGGAAATGTCATAGCAGACATAGTACTCGTATTTCATAGCGACGCAATTTCCGTGTGAATTCGTCAATGTGTGGGAGTGGGGGATGCAGTAAAGAAGGATTAGTGGATCGGAAATGAGATTGTCGTATCCCAAAAGAAAATCCTGTCGTTTCCATAGAAACGTTACTCGATTTAGAGGGAAATGTCATAGCAGACATAGTACTCGTATTTCATAGCGACGCAATTTCCGTGTGAATTCGTCAATGTGTGGGAGTGGGGGATGCAGTAAAGAAGGATTAGTGGATCGGAAATGAGATTGTCGTATCCCAAAAGAAAATCCTGTCGTTTCCATAGAAACGTTACTCGATTTAGAAGGAAATGACTTAGAAGACATAGTAGTCGTATTTCATAGCGACGCAATTTCCGTGTGAATTCGTCAATGTGTGGGAGTGGGGGATGCTGTAAAGAAGGATTAGTGGATCGGAAATGAGATTGTCGTATCCCAAAAGAAAATCCTGTCGTTTCCATAGAAACGTTACTCGATTTAGAGGGAAATGTCATAGCAGACATAGTACTCGTATTTCATAGCGACGCAATTTCCGTGTGAATTCGTCAATGTGTGGGAGTGGGGGATGCAGTAAAGAAGGATTAGTGGATCGGAAATGAGATTGTCGTATCCCAAAAGAAAATCCTGTCGTTTCCATAGAAACGTTACTCGATTTAGAAGGAAATGACTTAGAAGACATAGTAGTCGTATTTCATAGCGACGCAATTTCCGTGTGAATTCGTCAATGTGTGGGAGTGGGGGATGCAGTAAAGAAGGATTAGTGGATCGGAAATGAGATTGTCGTATCCCAAAAGAAAATCCTGTCGTTTCCATAGAAACGTTACTCGATTTAGAAGGAAATGACTTAGAAGACATAGTAGTCGTATTTCATAGCGACGCAATTTCCGTGTGAATTCGTCAATGTGTGGGAGTGGGGGATGCAGTAAAGAAGGATTAGTGGATCGGAAATGAGATTGTCGTATCCCAAAAGAAAATCCTGTCGTTTCCATAGAAACGTCACTCGATTAAGAAGGAAATGTCTTAGAAGACATAGTACTCGTATTTCATAGCGACGCAATTTCCGTGTGAATTCGTCAATGTGTGGGAGTGAGGGATGCAGTAAAGAAGGATTAGTGGATCGGAAATGAGATTGTCGTATCCCAAAAGAAAATCCTGTCGTTTCCATAGAAACGTTACTCGATTTAGAAAGAAATGTCTTAGAACACATAGTATTTCATAGCGACGCAATTTCCGTGTGAATTCGTCAATGTGTGGGAGTGAGGTATGCAGTAAAGAAGGATTAGTGGATCTGAAATGTGATTGTCGTATCCCAAAAGAAAATCCTCTCGTTTCCATAGAAACGTTACTCGATTTAGAAAGAAATGTCTTCGAACACAGAGTATTTCATAGCGACGCAATTTCCGTGTGAATTCGTCAATGTGTGGGAGTGAGGGATGCAGTAAAGAAGGATTAGTGGATCGGAAATGAGATTGTCGTATCCCAAAAGAAAATCCTGTCGTTTCCATAGAAACGTTACTCGATTAAGAAGGAAATGTCTTAGAAGACATAGTACTCGTATTTCATAGCGACGCAATTTCCGTGTGAATTCGTCAATGTGTGGGAGTGAGGGATGCCGTAAAGAAGGATTAGTGGATCGGAAATGAGATTGTCATATCCCATAAGAAAATCCTGTCGTTTCCATAGAAACGTTACTCGATTTAGAGGGAAATGACTTACAACACATAGTATTTCATAGCGACGCAATTTCCGTGTGAATTCGTCAATGTGTGGGAGTGAGGGATGCAGTAAAGAAGGATTAGTGATTCGGAAATGTGATTGTCGTATCCCAAAAGAAAATCCTGTCGTTTCCATAGAAACGTTACTCGATTTAGAAGGAAATGACTTAGAAGACATAGTACTCGTATTTCATAGCGACGCAATTTCCGTGTGAATTCGTCAATGTGTGGGAGTGGGGGATGCAGTAAAGAAGGATTAGTGGATCGGAAATGAGATTGTCGTATCCTAAAAGAAAATCCTGTCGTTTCCATAGAAACGGTACTCGATTAAGAAGGAAATGTCTTAGCAGACATAGTACTCGTATTTCATAGCGACGCAATTTCCGTGTGAATTCGTCAATGTGTGGGAGTGAGGGATGCAGAAAAGAAGTATTAGTGGATCGGAAATGAGATTGTCGTATCCCAAAAGAAAATCCTGTCGTTTCCATAGAAACGTCACTCGATTAAGAAGGAAATGTCTTAGAAGACATAGTACTTGTATTTCATAGCGACGCAATTTCCGTGTGAATTCGTCAATGTGTGGGAGTGAGGGATGCAGTAAAGAAGGATTAGTGGATCGGAAATGAGATTGTCGTATCCCAAAAGAAAATCCTGTCGTTTCCATAGAAACGTTACTCGATTTAGAAAGAAATGTCTTAGAACACATAGTATTTCATAGCGACGCAATTTCCGTGTGAATTCGTCAATGTGTGGGAGTGAGGTATCCAGTAAAGATGGATTAGTGGATCTGAAATGTGATTGTCGTATCCCAAAAGAAAATCCTGTCGTTTCCATAGAAACGTTACTCGATTTAGAAAGAAATGTCTTAGAACACAGAGTATTTCATAGCGACGCAATTTCCGTGTGAATTCGTCAATGTGTGGGAGTGAGGGATGCAGTAAAGAAGGATTAGTGGATCGGAAATGAGATTGTCGTATCCCAAAAGAAAATCCTGTCGTTTCCATAGAAACGTTACTCGATTAAGAAGGAAATGTCTTGGAAGACATAGTACTCGTATTTCATAGCGACGCAATTTCCGTGTGAGTTCGTCAATGTGTGGGAGTGAGGGATGCCGTAAAGAAGGATTAGTGGATCGGAAATGAGATTGTCATATCCCAAAAGAAAATCCTGTCGTTTCCATAGAAACGTTACTCGATTTAGAGGGAAATGACTTAGAACACATAGTATTTCTTAGCGACGCAATTTCCGTGTGAATTTGTCAATGTGTGGGACTGAGGGATGCAGTAAAGGAGGATTAGTGGATCGGAAATGAGATTGTCGTATACCAAAAGAAAATCCTATCGTCTCCATAGAAACGTTACTCGATTAAGAAGGAAATGTCTTAGAAGACATAGTACTCGTATTTCATAGCGACGCAATTTCCGTGTGAATTCGTCAATGTGGGGGAGTGTGGGATGCAGTAAAGAAGGATTAGTGGATCGGAAATGAGATTGCCATATCCCAAAAGAAAATCCTGTCGTTTCCATAGAAACGTTACTCGATTTAGAGGGAAATGTCTTAGAACACATAGTATTTCATAGCGACGCAATTTCCGGGTGAATTCGTCAATGTGTGGGAGTGAGGGATGCAGTAAAGAAGGATTAGTGGATCGGAAATGAGATTGTCGTATCCCAAAAGAAAATCCTTTCGTTTCCATAGAAACGTTACTCGATTTAGAAAGAAATGTCTTAGAACACATAGTATTTCATAGCGACGCAATTTCCGTGAGAATTCGTCAAAGTGTGGGAGTGAGGGATGCAGTAAAGAAGGATTAGTGGATCGGAAATGAGATTGTCATATCCTAAAAGAAAATCCTGTCGTTTCCATAGATACGTTACTCGATTTAGAGGGAAATGTCTTAGAACACATAGTATTTCATAGCGACGCAATTTCCGTGTGTATTCGTGAATGTGTGGGAGTGAGGGATGCAGTAAAGGATGATTAGTGGATCTGAAATGAGATTGTCGTATCCCAAAAGAAAATCCTGTCGTTTCCATATAAACGTTACTCGATTTAGAAAGAAATGTCTTAGAACACATAATATTTCATAGCGACGCAATTTCCGTGTGAATTCATCAATGTTTGGGAGTGAGGGATGCGGGTAAAGATGGATTAGTGGATCGGAAATGTAATTGTCGTATCCCAAAAGAAAATCCTGTCGTTTCCATAGAAACGTTACTCGATTTAGAAGGAAATGTCTTAGAAGACATAGTACTCGTATTTCATAGCGACGCAATTTCCGTGTGAATTCGTCAATGTGTGGGAGTGAGGGATGCAGTAAAGAAGGATTAGTGGATCGGAAATGAGATTGTCGTATCCCAAAAGAAAATCCTGTCGTTTCCATAGAAACGTTACTCGATTTAGAAATAAATGTCTTTGAACACATAGTATTTCATAGCGACGCAATTTCCTTGTGAATTCGTCAATGTTTGGGAGTGAGGGATGCGGGTAAAGATGGATTAGTGGATCGGAAATGTAATTGTCGTATCCCAAAAGAAAATCCTGTCGTTTCCATAGAAACGTTACTCGATTTAGAAGGAAATGTTTTAGAAGACATAGTACTCGTATTTCATAGCGACGCGATTTCCGTGTGAATTCGTCAATGTGTGGGAGTGAGGGATGCAGTAAAGAAGGATTAGTGGATCTGAAATGAGATTGTCGTATCCCAAAAGAAAATCCTGTCGTTTCCATAGAAACGTTACTCGATTAAGAAGGAAATGTTTTAGAACACTTAGTATTTCATAGCGACGCAATTTCCGTGTGAATTCGTCAATGTTTGGGATTGAGGGATGCAGTAAAGAAGGATTAGTGGATCGGAAATGAGATTGTCGTATCCCAAAAAAAAGTCCTGTCGTTTCCATAGAAACGTTACTTGATTTAGAAGGAGAAGTCATAGAACCCAGAGTAATTCATAGCGACGCAATTTCCGTGTGAATTCGTCAATGTGTGGGAGTGAGGGATGCAGTAAAGAAGGATTAGTGATTCGGATATGTGATTGTCGTATCCCAAAAGAAAATCCTGTCGTTTCCATAGAAACGTTACTCGATTTAGAAGGAAATGACTTAGAAGACATAGTACTCGTATTTCATAGCGACGCAATTTCCGTGTGAATTCGTCAATGTGTGGGAGTGGGGGATGCAGTAAAGAAGGATTAGTGGATCGGAAATGGGATTGTCGTATCCCAAAAGAAAATCCTGTCGTTTCCATAGAAACGTTACTCGATTAAGAAGGAAATGTCTTAGCAGACATAGTACTCGTATTTCATAGCGACGCAATTTCCGTGTAAATTCGTCAATGTGTGGGAGTGAGGGATGCAGTAAAGAAGGATTAGTGGATCGGGAATGAGATTGTCGTATCCCAAAAGAAAATCCTGTCGTTTCCATAGAAACGTCACTCGATTAAGAAGGAAATGTCTTAGAAGACATAGTACTCGTATTTCATAGCGACGCAATTTCCGTGTGAATTCGTCAATGTGTGGGAGTGAGGGATGCAGTAAAGAAGGATTAGTGGATCCGAAATGAGATTGTCGTATCCCAAAAGAAAATCCTGTCGATTCCATAGAAACGTTACTCGATTTAGAAAGAAATGTCTTAGAACACATAGTATTTCATAGCGACGCAATTTCCGTGTGAATTCGTCAATGTGTGGGAGTGAGGTATGCAGTAAAGAAGGATTAGTGGATCTGAAATGTGATTGTCGTATCCCAAAAGAAAATCCTGTTGTTTCCATAGAAACGTTACTCGATTTAGAAAGAAATGTCTTAGAACACAGAGTATTTCATAGCGACGCAATTTCCGTGTGAATTCGTCAATGTGTGGGAGTGAGGGATGCAGTAAAGGAGGATTAGTGGATCGGAAATGAGATTGTCGTATCCCAAAAGAAAATCCTGTCGTTTCCATAGAAACGTTACTCGATTAAGAAGGAAATGTCTTAGAAGACATAGTACTCGTATTTCATAGCGACGCAATTTCCGTGTGAATTCGTCAATGTGTGGGAGTGAGGGATGCCGTAAAGAAGGATTAGTGGATCGGAAATGAGATTGTCATATCCCAAAAGAAAATCCTGTCGTTTCCATAGAAACGTTACTCGATTTAGAGGGAAATGACTTAGAACACATAGTATTTCATAGCGACGCCATTTCCGTGTGAATTCGTCAATGTGTGGGAGTGAGGGATGCAGTAAAGTAGGATTAGTGGATCGGAAATGAGATTGTCGTATCCCAAAAGAAAATCCTGTCGTTTCCATAGAAACGTTACTCGATTTAGAAAGAAATGTCTTAGAACACATAGTATTTCATAGCGACGCAATTTCCGTGTGAATTCGTCAATGTGTGGGAGTGAGGTATGCAGTAAAGAAGGATTAGTGGATCTGAAATGGATTGTCGTATCCCAAAAGAAAATCCTGTCGTTTCCATAGAAACGTTACTCGATTTAGAAAGAAATGTCTTAGAACACAGAGTATTTCATAGCGACGCAAATTCCGTGTGAATTCGTCAATGTGTGGGAGTGAGGGATGCAGTAACGAAGGATTAGTGGATCGGAAATGAGATTGTCGTATCCCAAAAAAAAATCCTGTCGTTTCCATAGAAACGTTACTCGATTTAGAAAGAAATGTCTTAGAACACATAGTATTTCATAGCGACGCAATTTCCGTGTGAATTCGTCAATGTTTGCGAGTGAGGGATGCAGTAAAGAAGGATTAGTGGATCGGAAATGAGATTGTCGTATCCCAAAAAAAAGTCCTGTCGTTTCCATAGAAACGTTACTTGATTTAGAAGGAAATGTCTTAGAAGACATAGTACTCGTATTTCATAGCGACGCAATTTCCGTGTGAATACGTCAATGTGTGGGAGTGTGGGATGCAGTAAAGAAGGATTAGAGGATCGGAAATGAGATTGCCATATCCCAAAAGAAAATCCTGTCGTTTCCATAGAAACGTTACTCGATTTAGAGGGAAATGTCTTAGAACACATAGTATTTCATAGCGACGCAATTTCCGGGTGAATTCGTCAATGTGTGGGAGTGAGGGATGCAGTAAAGAAGGATTAGTGGATCGGAAATGAGGTTGTCGTATCCCAAAAGAAAATCCTTTCGTTTCCATAGAAACGTTACTCGATTTAGAAAGAAATGTCTTAGAACACATAGTATTTCATAGCGACGCAATTTCCGTGAGAATTCGTCAATGTGTGGGAGTGAGGGATGCAGTTAAGAAGGATTAGTGGATCGGAAATGAGATTGTCATATCCTAAAAGAAAATCCTGTCGTTTCCATAGAAACGTTACTCGATTTAGAGGGAAATGTCTTAGAACACATAGTATATCTTAGCGACGCAATTTCCGTGTGAATTCGTCAATGTGTGGGAGTGAGGGATGCAGTAAAGAAGGATTAGTGGATCTGAAATGAGATTGTCGTATCCCAAAAGAAAATCCTGTCGTTTCCATAGAAACGTTACTCGATTTAGAAAGAAATGTCTTAGAACACATAGTATTTCATAGCGACGCAATTTCCGTGTGAATTCGTCAATGTTTGCGAGTGAGGGATGCAGTAAAGAAGGATTAGTGGATCGGAAATGAGATTGTCGTATCCCAAAAAAAAGTCCTGTCGTTTCCATAGAAACGTTACTTGATTTAGAAGGAGAGGTCATAGAACCCAGAGTAATTCATAGCGACGCAATTTCCGTGTGAATTCGTCAAGGTGTGGGAGTGAGGGATGTAGTAAAGCAGGATTAGTGATTCGGAAATGTGATTGTCGTATCCCAAAAGAAAATCATGTCGTTTCCATAGAAACGTTACTCGATTTAGAAGGAAATGTCTTAGAACACATAGTACTCGTATTTCATAGCGACGCAATTTCCGTGTGAATTCGTCAATGTGTGGGAGTGAGGAATGCAGTAAAGAAGGATTAGTGGATCGGAAATGAGATTGTCGTATCCCAAAAGAAAATCCTGTCGTTTCCATAGAAACGTTACTCGATTTAGAAGGAAATGTCTTAGAACACATAGTACTCGTATTTCATAGCGACGCAATTTCCGTGTGAATTCGTCAATGTGTGGGAGTGAGGGATGCAGTAAAGAAGGATTAGTGGATCGGAAATGAGATTGTCGTATCCCAAAAGAAAATCCTGTCGTTTCCATAGAAACGTTACTCGATTTAGAAGGAAATGTCTTAGAAGACATAGTACTCGTATCTCATAGCGACGCAATTTCCGTGTGAATTCGTCAATGTTTGGGACTGAGGGATGCAGTAAAAAAGGATTAGTGGATCGGAAATGTGATTGTCGTATCCCAAAAGAAAATCCTGTCGTTTCCATAGAAACGTTACTCGATTTAGAAAGAAATGTCTTAGAACACATAGTATTTCATAGCGACGCAATTTCCGTGTGAATTCGTTAATGTTTGCGAGTGAGGGATGCAGTAAAGAAGGATTAGTGGATCGGAAATTAGATTGTCGTATCCCAAAAAAGAGTCCTGTCGCTTCCATAGAAACGTTACTTGATTTAGAAGGAGAAGTCATAGAACCCAGAGTAATTCATAGCGACGCAATTTCCGTGTGAATTCGTCACGGTGTGGGAGTGAGGGATGCAGTAAAGAAGGATTAGTGATTCGGAAATGTGATTGTCGTATCGCAAAAGAAAATCCTGTCGTTTCCATAGAAACGTTACTCGATGTAGAAGGAAATGTCTTAGAACACATAGTACTCGTATTTCATAGCGACGCAATTTCCGTGTGAATTCGTCAATGTGTGGGAGTGAGGGATGCAGTAAAGAAGGATTAGTGGATCAGAAATGAGATTGTCGTATCCCAAAAGAAAATCCTGTCGTTTCCATAGAAACGTTACTCGATTTAGAAGGAAATGTCTTAGAACACATAGTACTCGTATTTCATAGCGACGCAATTTCCGTGTGAATTCGTCAATGTGTGGGAGTGAGGGATGCAGTAAAGAAGGATTAGTGGATCGGAAATGAGATTGTCGTATCCCAAAAGAAAATCCTGTCGTTTCCATAGAAACGTTACTCGATTTAGAAGGAAATGTCTTAGAACACATAGTACTCGTATCTCATAGCGACGCAATTTCCGTGTGAATTCGTCAATGTTTGGGACTGAGGGATGCAGTAAAAGAGGATTAGTGGATCGGAAATGTGATTGTCGTATCCCAAAAGAAAGTCCTGTCGTTTCCATAGAAACGTTACTCGATTTAGTAGGTAATGTCTTAGAACACATAGTACTCTTATTTCATAGCGACGCAATTTCCGTGTGAATTCGTCAATGAGTGGGAGTGAGGGATGCAGTAAAGAGGGATTAGTGGATCGGAAATGAGATTGTCGTATCCCAAAAGAAAATCCTGTCGTTTCCATAGAAACGTTACTCGATTTAGAAGGAAATGTCTTAGAACACATAGTACTTGTATCTCATAGTGACGCAATTTCCGTGTGAACTCGTCAATGTTTGGGACTGAGGGATGCAGTAAAAAAGGATTAGTGGATCGGAAATGTGATTGTCGTATCTCAAAAGAAAATCCGGTCGTTTCCATAGAAACGTTACTCGATTTAGAAGGAAATGTCTTAGAACACATAGTACTCGTATTTCATAGCGACGGAATTTCTGTGTGAATTCGTCAATGTGTGGGAGTGAGGGATGCAGTAAAGAAGAATTAGTGGATCGGAAATGAGATTGTCGTATCCCAAAAGAAAACGCTGTCGATTCCATAGAAACGTTACTCGATTTAGAAGGGGAAGCCATAGAACCCATAGTAATTCATAGCGACGCAATTTCCGTGTGAATTCGTCAATGTTTGGGAGTGAGGGATGCAGTAAAGAAGGATTAGTGGATCGGAAATGTGATTGTCGTATCCCAAAAAAAATCCTGTCGTTTCCATAGAAACGTCACTCGATTTAGAAGGAAATGTCTTAGAACACATAGTATTTCATAGCGACGCAATTTCCGTGTGAATTCGACAATGTTTGGGAGTGAGGGATGCAGTAAAGAAGGATTAGTGGATCGGAAATGTGATTGTCGTATCCCAAAAGAAAATCCTGTCGTTTCCATAGAAACGTTACTCGATTTAGAAGGAAATGTCGTAGAACACATAGTACTCGTATTTCATAGCGACGCAATTTCCGTGTGAATTCGTCAATGTTTGGGAGTGAGGGATGCAGTAAAGAAGGATTAGTGGATCGGAAATGTGATTGTCGTATCCCAGAAGAAAATCCTGTCGTTTCCATAGAAACGTTACTCGATTTAGAAGGAAATGTCTTAGAACACATTGTATTTCATAGCGACGCAATTTCCGTGTGAATTCGTCAATGTGTGGGAGTGAGGGATGCAGTAAAGAAGGATTAGTGGATCGGAAATGAGATTGTCGTATCCCAAAAGAAAATCCTGTCGTTTCCATAGAAACGTTACTCGATTTAGAAGGAAATGTCTTAGAACACATAGTATTTCATAGCGACGCAATTTCCTTGTGAATTCGTCAATGTGTGGGAGTGAGGGATGCAGCAAAGAAAGATTAGTGGATCTGAAATAAGATTGTCGTATCCCAAAAGAAAATCCTGTCGTTTCCATATAAACGTTACTCGATTTAGAAGGAAATGTCTTAGAACACATAGTATTTCATAGCGACGCAATTTCCGTGTGAATTCGTCAATGTTTGGGAGTGAGGGATGCAGTAAAGAATGATTAGTGGATCGGAAATGAGATTGTCGTATCCCAAAAAAAAGTCCTGTCGTTTCCATAGAAACGTTACTTGATTTAGAAGGAGAAGTCATAGAACCCATAGTAATTCATAGCGACGCAATTTCCGTGTGAATTCGTCAATGTTTGGGAGTGAGGGATGCAGTAAAGAAGGATTAGTGGATCGGAAATGTGATTGTCGTATCCCAAAAGATAATCCTGTCGTTTCCATAGAAACGTTACTCGATTTAGAAGGTAATGACTTAGAACACATAGTACTCGTATTTCATAGCGACGCAATTTCCGTGTGAATTCGTCAATGTGTGGGAGTGAGGGATGCAGTAAAGAAGGATTAGTGGATCCAAAATGTGATTGTCGTATGCCAAAAGAAAGTCCTGTCGTTTCCATAGAAACGTTACTTGATTTAGAAAGAAATGTTTTAGAACACATAGTATTTCATAGCGACGCAATTTCCGTGTGAATTCATCTATGTTTGTGAGTGAGGGATGCAGTAAAGAAGGATTAGTGGATCGGAAATGAGATTGTCGTATCCCAAATAAAAGTCCTGTCGTTTCCATAGAAACGTTACTTGATTTAGAAGGAGAAGTCATAGAACCCAGAGTACTTCATAGCGACGCAATTTCCGTGTGAATTCGTCAAGGTGTGGGAGTGAGGGATGCAGTAAAGAAGGATTAGTGATTCGGAAATGTGATTGTCGTATCCCAAATGAAAATCCTGTCGTTTCCATAGAAACGTTACTCGATTTAGAAGGAAATGTCTTAGAACACATAGTACTCGTATTTCATAGCGACGCAATTTCCGTGTGAATTCGTCAATGTGTGGGAGTGAGGGATGCAGTAAAGAAGGATTAGTGAATCGGAAATGAGATTGTCGTATCCCAAAAGAAAATCCTGTCGTTTCCATAGAAACGTTACTCGATTTAGAAGGAAATGTCTTAGAACACATAGTACTCGTATTTCATAGCGACGCAATTTCCGCGTGAATTCGTCAATGTGTGGGAGTGAGGGATGCAGTAAAGAAGGATTAGTGGATCGGAAATGAGATTGTCGTATCCCAAAAGAAAATCCTGTCGTTTCCATAGAAACGTTACTCGATTTAGAAGGAAATGTCTTAGAACACATAGTACTCGTATCTCATAGCGACGCAATTTCCGTGTGAATTAGTCAATGTTTGGGACTGAGGGATGCAGTAAAAAAGGATTAGTGGGTCGGAAATGTGATTGTCGTATCCCAAAAGAAAGTCCTGTTGTTTCCATAGAAACGTTACTCGATTTAGTAGGAAATGTCTTAGAACACATAGTACTCGTATTTCATAGCGACGCAATTTCCGTGTGAATTCGTCAATGTTTGGGAGTGAGGGATGCAGTAAAGAAGAATTTATTGGATCGGAAATGAGATTGTCGTATCCCAAAAGAAAACGCTGTCGATTCCATAGAAACGTTACTCGATTTAGAAGGGGAAGTCATAGAACCCATAGTAATTCATAGCGACGCAATTTCCGTGTGAATTCGTCAATGTTTGGGAGTGGGGGATGCGGGTAAAGATGGATTAGTGGATCGGAAATGTAATTGTCGTATCCCAAAAGAAAATCCTGTCGTTTCCATAGTAACGTTACTCGATTTTGAAGGAAATGTCTTAGAACACATAGTACTCGTATTTCATAGCGACACAATTTCCGTGTGAATTCGTCAATGTGTGGGAGTGAGGGATGCAGTAAAGAAGGATTAGTGGATCGGAAATGAGATTGTCGTATCCCAAAAGAAAATCCTGTCGTTTCCATAGAAACGTTACTCGATTTAGAAGGAAATGTCTTAGAACACATAGTACTTGTATCTCATAGCGACGCAATTTCCGTGTGAATTCGTCAATGTTTGGGACTGAGGGATGCAGTAAAAAAGGATTAGTGGATCGGAAATGTGATTGTCGTATCTCAAAAGAAAATCCTGTCGTTTCCATAGAAACGTTACTCGATTTAGAAGGAAATGTCTTAGAACACATAGTACTCGTATTTCATAGCGACGGAATATCTGTGTGAATTCGTCAATGTGTGGGAGTGAGGGATGCAGTAAAGAAGAATTAGTGGATCGGAAATGAAATTGTCGTATCCCAAAAGAAAACGCTGTCGATTCCATAGAAACGTTACTCGATTTAGAAGGGGAAGCCATAGAATCCATAGTAATTCATAGCGACGCAATTTCCGTGTGAATTCGTCAATGTTTGGGAGTGAGGGATGCAGTATAGAAGGATTAGTGGATCGGAAATGTGATTGTCGCATCCCAAAAATAATCCTGTCGTTTCCATAGAACGTTACTCGATTTAGAAGGAAATGTCTTAGAACACATAGTATTTCATAGCGACGCAATTTCCGTGTGAATTCGACAATGTTTTGGAGTGAGGGATGCAGTAAAGAAGGATTAGTGGATCGGAAATGTGATTGTCGTATCCCAAAAGAAAATCCTGTCGTTTCCATAGAAACGTTACTCGATTTAGAAGGAAATGTCGTAGAACACATAGTACTCGTATTTCATAGCGACGCAATTTCCGTGTGAATTCGTCAATGTTTGGGAGTGAGGGATGCAGTAAAGAAGGATTAGTGGATCGGAAATGTGATTGTCGTATCCCAGAAGAAAATCCTGTCGTTTCCATAGAAACGTTACTCGATTTAGAAGGAAATGTCTTAGAACACATAGTATTTCATAGCGACGCAATTTCCGTGTGAATTCGTCAATGTGTGGGAGTGAGGGATGCAGCAAAGAAAGATTAGTGGATCTGAAATGAGATTGTCGTATCCCAAAAGAAAATCCTGTCGTTTCCATAGAAACGTTACTCGATTTAGAAGGAAATGTCTTAGAACACATAGTATTTCATAGCGACGCAATTTCCGTGTGAATTCGTCAACGTTTGGGAGTGAGGGATGCAGTAAAGAAGGATTAGTGGATCGGAAATGAGATTGTCGTATCCCAAAAAAAAGTCCTGTCGTTTCCATAGAAACGTTACTTGATTTAGAAGGAGAAGTCATAGAACCCATAGTAATTCATAGCGACGCAATTTCCGTGTGAATTCGTCAATGTTTGGGAGTGAGGGATGCAGTAAAGAAGGATTAGTGGATCGGAAATGTGATTGTCGTATCCCAAGAGATAATCCTGTCGTTTCCAAAGAAACGTTACTCGATTTAGAAGGAAATGTCTTAGAACACATAGTACTCGTATTTCATAGCGACGCAATTTCCGTGTGAATTCGTCAATGTTTGCGAGGGAGGGATGCAGTAAAGAAGGATTAGTGGATCGGAAATGAGATTGTCGTATCCCAAAAAAAGTCCTGTCGTTTCCATAGAAACGTTACTTGATTTAGAAGGAGAAGTCATAGAACTCTGAGTACTTCATAGCGACGCAATTTCCGTGTGAATTCGTCAAGGTGTGGGAGTGAGGGATGCAGTAAAGAAGGATTAGTGATTCGGAAATGTGATTGTCGTATCCCAAAAGAAAATCCTGTCGTTTCCATAGAAACGTTACTCGATTTAGTAGGAAATGTCTTAGAACACATAGTACTCGTATTTTATAGCGACGCAATTTCCGTGTGAATTCGTCAATGTGTGGGAGTGAGGGATGCAGTAAAGAAGGATTAGTGGATCGGAAATGAGATTATCGTATCCCAAAAGAAAATCCTGTCGTTTCCATAGAAACGTTACTCGATTTAGAAGGAAATGTCTTAGAACACATAGTACTCGTATTTCATAGCGACGCAATTTCCGTGTGAATTCGTCAATGTGTGGGAGTGAGGGATGCAGTAAAGAAGGATTAGTGGATCGGAAATGAGATTGTCGTATCCCAAAAGAAAGTCCTGTCGTTTCCATACAAACGTTACTCGATTTAGAAGGAAATGTCTTAGAACACATAGTACTCGTATCTCATAGCGACGCAATTTCCGTGTGAATTAGTCTATGTTTGGGACTGAGGGATGCAGTAAAAAAGGATTAGTGGGTCGGAAATGTGATTGTCGTATCCCAAAAGAACGTCCTGTTGTTTCCATAGAAACGTTACTCGATTTAGAAGGAAATGTCCTAGAACACATAGTACTCGTATTTCATAGCGACGCAATTTCCGTGTGAATTCGTCAATGTGTGGGATTGAGGTATGCAGTAAAGAAGGATTAGTGGATCGGAAATGTGATTGTCGTATCCCAAAAGAAAATCCTGTCGTTTCCATAGAAACGTTACTCGATTTAGAAGGAAATGTCTTAGAACACATAGTATTTCATAGCGACGCAATTTCCGTGTGAATTCGTCAATGTTTGGGAGTGAGGGATGCAGTAAAGAAGGATTAGTGGATCGGAAATGTGATTGTCGTATCCCAAAAGAAAATCCTGTCGTTTCCATAGAAACGTTACTCGATTTAGAAGGAAATGTCTTAGAACACATAGTATTTCATAGCGACGCAGTTTCCGTGTGAATTCGTCAATATGTGGGAGTGAGGGTTGCAGTAAAGAATTATTAGTGGATCTGAAATGAGATTGTCGTATCCCAAAAGAAAATCCTGTCGTTTCCATAGAAACGTTACTTGATTTAGAAGGAGAAGTCATAGAACCCATAGTAATTCATAGCGAAGCAATTTCCGTGTGAATTCTTCAATGTGTGGGATTGAGGGATGCAGTAAAGAAGGATTAGTGTATCGGAAATGTGATTGTCGTATCCCAAAAGAAAATCCTGTCGTTTCCATAGAAACGTTACTCGATTTAGAAGGATATGTCTTAGAACACACAGTACTCGTATTTCATAGCGACGGAATTTCCGTGTGAATTCGTCAATGTTTGGGAGTGAGGGATGCAGTAAAGAAGGATTAGTGGATCGGAAATGTGATTGTCGTATCCCAAAAGATAATCCTGTCGTTTCCATAGAAACGTTACTCGATTTAGAAGGATATGTCTTAGAACACATAGTACTCGTATTTCATAGCGACGCAATTTCCGTGTGAATTCGTCAATGTGTGGGAGTGAGGGATGCAGTAAAGAAGGATTAGTGGATCGGAAATGAGATTGTCGTATCCCAAAAGAAAAACCAGTCGATTCCATAGAAACGTTACTCGATATAGAAGCAGAAGTCATAGAACCCATAGTAATTCATAGCGACGTAATTTCCGTGTGAATTCGTCAATGTTTGGGAGTGAGGGATGCAGTAAAGAAGGATTAGTGGATCGGAAATGTGATTGTCGTATCCCAAAAGAAAATCCTGTCGTTTCCATAGAAACGTTACTCGATTTAGAAGGAAATGTCTTAGAACACATAGTACTCGTATTTCATAGCGACGCAATTTCCGTGTGAATTCGTCAATGTGTGGGAGTGAGGGATGCAGTAAAGAAGGACTAGTGGATCGGAAATGTGATTGTCGTATGCCAAAAGAAAATCCTGTCGTTTTCATTGAAACGTTACTCGATTTAGAAGGAAATGTCTTAGAACACATAGTACTCGTATTTCATAGCGACGGAATTTCCGTGTGAATTCGTCAATGTGTGGGAGTGAGGGATGCAGTAAAGAAGGATTAGTGGATCGGAAATGAGATTGTCGTATCCCAAAAGAAAATCCTGTCGTTTCCATAGAAACGTTACTCGATTTAGAAGGAAATGTCTTAGAACACATAGTATTTCATAGCGACGCAATTTCCGTGTGAATTCGTCAATGTTTGGGAGTGAGGGATGCAGTAAAGAAGGATTAGTGGATCGGAAATGAGATTGTCGTATCCCAGAAAAAAGTCCTGTCGTTTCCATAGAAACGTTACTTGATTTAGAAGGAGAAGTCATAGAACCCATAGTAATTCATAGCGACGCAATTTCCGTGTGAATTCGTCAATGTGTGGGAGTGAGGGATGCAGTAAAGAAGGATTAGTGGATCGGAAATGAGATTGTCGTATCCCAAAAGAAAATCCTGTCGTTTCCATAGAAACGTTACTCGATTTAGAAGGAAATGTCTTAGAACACATAGTACTCGTATTTCATAGCGACGCAATTTCCGTGTGAATTTGTCAATATGTGGGAGTGAGGGATGCTGTAAAAAAGGATTAGTGGATCGGAAATGTGATTGTCGTATCCCAAAAGAAAATCCTGTCGTTTCCATAGAAACGAGACTCGATTTAGAAAGAAATGACTTAGGACACATAGTATTTCATAGCGACGCAATTTCCGTGTGAATTCGTCAATGTTTGGGAGTGAGGGATGCAGTAAAGTAGGATTAGTGGATCGGAAATGAGATTGTCGTATCCCAAAAAAAAAGTCCTGTCGTTTCCATAGAAACGTTACTTGATTTAGAAGGAGAAGTCATAGAACCCATAGTAATTCACAGCGACGCAATTTCCGTGTGAATTCGTTAATGTGTGGGAGTGAGGGATGCAGTAAAGAAGGATTAGTGGATCGGAAATGAGATTGTCGTATCCCAAAAGAAAATCCTGTCGTTTCCATAGAAACATTACTCGATTTAGAAGGAAATGTCTTAGAACACATAGTACTCGTATTTCATAGCGACGCAATTTCCGTGTGAATTCGTCAATGTGTGGGAGTGAGGGATGCAGTAAAGAAGGGTTAGTGGATCGGAAATGTGATTGTCGTATCCCAAAAGAAAATTCTGTCGTTTCTATAGAAACGTTACTCGATTTAGAAGGAAATGTCTTAGGACCCATAGTACTCGTATTTCATAGCGACGGAATTTCCGAATTCGTCAATGTTGGGAGTGAGGGATGCAGTAAAGAAGGATTAGTGGATCGGAAATGTGATTGTCGTATCCAAAAGAAAATCCTGTCGTTTCCATAGAAACGTGACTCGATTTAGAAGGAAATGTCTTAGAACACATAGTACTCGTATTTCATTGCGACGCAATTTCCGTGTGAATTCGTCAATGTGTGGGAGTGAGGGATGCAGTAAAGAAGGATTAGTGGATCGGAAATGAGATTGTCGTATCCCAAAAAAAAATCCTGTCGTTTCCATAGAAACGTTACTCGATTTAGAAGGAAATGTCTTAGAACACATAGTATTTCATAGCGACGCAGTTTCCGTGTGAATTCGTCAATGTGTGGGAGTGAGGGATGCAGTAAAGAAGGATTAGTGGATCTGAAATGAGATAGTCGTATCCCAAAAGAAAATCCTGTCGTTTCCATAGAAACGTTACTTTATTTAGAAGGAGAAGTCATAGAACCCATAGTATTTCATAGCGAAGCAATTTCCGTGTGAATTCGTCAATGTGTGGGAGTGAGGGATGCAGTAAAGAAGGATTAGTGGATCGGAAATGTGATTGTCGTATCCCAAAAGAACATTCTGTCGTTTCCATAGAAACGTTACTCGATTTAGAAGGAAATGTCTTAGAACACATAGTACTCGTATTTCATAGCGACGAAATTTCCGTGTGAATTCGTCAATGTGTGGGAGTGAGGGATGCAGTAAGGAAGGATTAGTGGATCGGAAATGAGATTGTCGTATCCCAAAAGAAAATAATGTCGTTTCCATAGAAACGTTACTCGATTTAGAAAGAAATGTCTTAGAACACATAGTATTTCATAGCGACGCAATTTCCGTGTGAGTTCGTCAATGTGTGGGAGTGAGGGATGCAGTAAAGAAGGATTAGTGGATCGGAAATGTGATTGTCGTATGCCAATAAGAAAATCCTGTCGTTTTCATAGAAACGTTACTCGATTTAGAAGGAAATGTCTTAGAACACATAGTACTCGTATTTCATAGCGACGGAATTTCCGTGTGAATTCGTCAATGTGTGGGAGTGAGGGATGCAGTAAAGAAGGATTAGTGGATCGGAAATGAGATTGTCGTATCCCAAAAGAAAATCCTGTCGTTTCCATAGAAACGTTACTCGATTTAGAAGGAAATGTCTTAGAACACATAGTATTACATAGCGACGCAATTTCCGTGTGAATTCGTCAATGTTTGGGAGTGAGGGATGCAGTAAAGAAGGATTAGTGGATCGGAAATGAGATTGTCGTATCCCAGAAAAAAGTCCTGTCGTTTCCATAGAAACGTTACTTGATTTAGAAGGAGAAGTCATAGAACCCATAGTAATTCATAGCGACGCAATTTCCGTGTGAATTCGTCAATGTGTGGGAGTGACGGATGCAGTAAAGAAGGATTAGTGGATCGGAAATGAGATTGTCGTATCCCAAAAGAAAATCCTGTCGTTTCCATAGAAACGTTACTCGATTTAGAAGGAAATGTCTTAGTACACATAGTACTCGTATTTCATAGCGACGCAATTTCCGTGTGAATTCGTCAATATGTGGGAGTGAGGGATGCTGTAAAAAAGGATTAGTGGATCGGAAATGTGATTGTCGTATCCCAAAAGAAAATCCTGTCGTTTCCATAGAAACGTGACTCGATTTAGAAAGAAATGACTTAGAACACATAGTATTTCATAGCGACGCAATTTCCGTGTGAATTCGTCAATGTTTGGGAGTGAGGGATGCAGTAAAGAAGGATTAGTGGATCGGAAATGAGATTGTCGTATCCCAAAAAAAAGTCCTGTCGTTTCCATAGAAACGTTACTTGATTTAGAAGGAGAAGTCATAGAACCCATAGTAATTCATAGCGACGCAATTTCCGTGTGAATTCGTGAATGTGTGGGAGTGAGGGATGCAGTAAAGAAGGATTAGTGGATCG
Source organism: Schistocerca piceifrons (assembly GCF_021461385.2). Lineage (NCBI taxonomy): Eukaryota > Metazoa > Arthropoda > Insecta > Orthoptera > Acrididae > Schistocerca > Schistocerca piceifrons. Next base: position 878,911 of record NW_025728287.1, read on the forward strand.
GAAATGAGATTGTCGTATCCCAAAAGAAAATCCTGTCGTTTCCATAGAAACATTACTCGATTTAGAAGGAAATGTCTTAGAACACATAGTACTCGTATTTCATAGCGACGCAATTTCCGTGTGAATTCGTCAATGTGTGGGAGTGAGGGATGCAGTAAAGAAGGGTTAGTGGATCGGAAATGTGATTGTCGTATCCCAAAAGAAAATTCTGTCGTTTCTATAGAAACGTTACTCCATTTAGAAGGAAATGTCTTAGGACACATAGTACTCGTATTTCATAGCGACGGAATTTCTGTGTGAATTCGTCAATGTGTGGGAGTGAGGGATGCAGTAAAGAAGAATTAGTGGATCGGAAATGAAATTGTCGTATCCCAAAAGAAAACGCTGTCGATTCCATAGAAACGTTACTCGATTTAGAAGGGGAAGCCATAGAATCCATAGTAATTCATAGCGACGCAATTTCCGTGTGAATTCGTCAATGTTTGGGAGTGAGGGATGCAGTATAGAAGGATTAGTGGATCGGAAATGTGATTGTCGCATCCCAAAAAAAATCCTGTCGTTTCCATAGAACGTTACTCG